>NC_056727.1:904237212-904414712 GCF_019279795.1 Protopterus annectens | reverse complement strand
GCACCCATGTACACATCATTGCTGTTCACCTGTATAGCACAGTGGCAAGCAATACAGAACATACCTCACAACTGTACAGAGCCTTGCAGGATGTGTAGATGTCTGGCTCATATGTTTGCTCTGTTTCTCATAACCCCTGTGTTTGTCTGATGCATAACTGGGATAATCTGAGGGGTGACATCACTGATTAATGACATACATTTGAGTTTCAGACCTCCAAACCAGCAGTAAATGTGTGGCCACACAATTCCTGTTACACCACCAACCTTCTAAGCTTACAGTGGATATAAGTGTACACAACCCTGTTAGCATGCCATGTTCTTGCAATATATAAGATGAGACTGCAATAATGTATTCAGATATATCACCCACCTTTCATGTAACATATGACCTGTGCAATCCAATCGATAAACAAACAAATGTGTTACGTGTAAAATTTAATGCATGAAATATGTACAATATGGTGGTTGCATAAGTGTGCACACCCTTAAAATGATACTTTGTTGAAGCACCTTGTAAGTGACTTACAGCATTAAGAAAATCACAAAACGGTCAACTCCTCCACAAAAAAACAATAAATCCAAAGAAAGAGTCAAAAGGAGTTCAGAAGCTTAATACACCACACAGTTTCTGTACGAAATGAACGCTTTATTCACCATCCGCGTTTTCGTCCCCAATGGACTTCATCAGATACATAAGCCCTAGTAAACATTCATTAATGTACTTTATTTCATTTCATTTAACCAATCATTTAATGCTTGTTAGTTCAAACTAACAAATGAACTTGCTTTATCAATTAACAATTAATTAAACTTGTTCCTATTTATTTAAATAACACTGTATGCATTAGTTTAAAATCAAATGAATTATTTAACAATCTTTAATAATTAAATACTTAAAAAAAACATTTTCCAATGATTAAAAACATTACTGTGGTTTGGTTTTTTTAAAAAACATAACTAAAAATAAACTGTGTATAGTTTTCTTTTTTAAAAAAATATTTCATGAAACCCTTTCTATGTGGACTTTTAAATGTGGATTAGTGCCATCTATTGGTCATTACAACTTACTACATCCATCTTCTTATGTTCTAGCTGCCCTTAGTTTCAATAAAGGTAAGATGGATATATATTATACTTACAGCATTCATTCTTCTTGGGAAGGTGTCTATCAGCATGACACATCCTGACTTGGCATTATTTGGCCACTCTTCCTTGCAAAGGTCCCCTAACTCTGTCAGATTGCAAGGGCAGCTCATGTGCACAGCCCTTGTCAGGTCACACTGGGGTTTTGCTATCAGTTTAGGTCTAGGCTCTGGCTGGGCCAATCAATAACCATGAGTGTGTTCAGGTGGAGCCATTCTTAGGTAGCTTTGGATGTATGCTTCGGGTCTTTGTCATGTTGAAGGCTGACACCCCTCTCCATTCTCAACATTCTTGCAGATGCCTGATGGATGTGGGCCAGATGTGAGTGTTATTTTGAACTGTTCAGAATTCCCACCACCATGACTACAGGCCCAGTTCCAGCTTTAGAACAGCATCTCCACAGCAGGGCAATGCCACCAGCATGATTCACCATGGGAATGGTGGTCTTCAGGTGAAGAGAGGTGTTGCTTGTGCACCACATGTACCTTTTGGCATTGTGACTGTGAGGTCGATCCATAGTCTCATTACACCATAACACATTTTCACACATGCCTTTTGGGAGACTTGATGTGCTGTATTGCAAGTTGTATCCACCTCTGGATGTTTTTTGGTGTGGGGAAATGCTTCCATCTTCTGACCCTACCCCATAGGCCAGACTTATGCAGAATATGGGAGATTGTTCTCACATGTAGCACACAACATCAGTACTTGCAAGAGATTCCTGCTACACCCTCAGTGTTGTTGTATGTCTCCTGGCAGCCTCCCTAACCAGGTTTGTACATGTCTTTTCATCAGTTTTGGAGGGACATCAGGTTATTTTCAACAGCACTGTTGTCCCATATTCAATCCACCTTTTGATGACTGTCTCCACTGTATTACATGGTGTATGCAGTGCTGTGGTAATGTTGTTATACTCTACTCCTGAGTGATACCTTTCAAATATGAGATCCCTTTGTTGTTTTGTAAGCTGTCTGCAAGGCATGGCTGTTGCTGTTGCAGGCAACTGAGCAAATGTCAAGAATATCCTACTTGGACAGCAGACTGTTGTTTGGTGTTACTCAGAGTGCCTTTACTGATGGCAGGTGTGTACCTAAGCAGACTGAATGCTGTAAGTAAATCATAAGCTGCTGCAATAAAATATTATCTGAAGGGTGTGCACACGTATGCATACAGCTTATTGTAAGGTTTGTATACTCCATATTTGGTGTCCAACATATTAGTTGGTTTTAAAAGTGAATTGTTCATCTTATGGGTCGCATTAAAGGTTAGAAAAGGTGTGGACTGATATATTTTGGTCTCAATTTGTATATATCACATAAACACCTGGCATCTTAACAGGGGTGTGTACACTGTTTATATCCACTGTATAACAGTAATGTTTCACACATGTCCCTAACTTAGGCCATTTGTCCCCCCATTTGCTGGTCTCTGTCCAGAAGTCTTGCACTGACAGGTTGTGAGGTATGCTACAGAAATGTTACATTCTCTTCAGATAGACTCCTGTGCTGACCACTGTTATGCAATGCAGTTAACCCCACCACAAGTGAACATGCACATAAAGCAATACTGCTATGACTGACAGTTGTGTGCATGGTAAATTCCATATCCTTCACATGCCTGGGGTATTGGCAAACCACAACAGAACAATTCCATACTCACCAGCTTCAGGCTGCCATCCCACATGCAGACCAGAGGGACCTAGGTAGTTGTGGGAGAGAGGTATTGTCAGCAGACTCACATGTGGCATTGGTACAGGATGGATGCAGCATGTCTGCATATTTACAGTACAAACCCCAATACTACACAATTTGCTATCCTTCACCATAGATGTGCACTTCTGTGCATTAGAAAACCCTATCCACAACTGCAATCTGACCTGACACATGCACGTAGATACTCTACAGATACAAGTATGTCTGCTAAACTAGTCTAGTAATCTCCACTGGGGCCTTACCTGCATGCTCCTCGTCCATTGTCTGGGTGCCACCCACCTCCAGCATGTGGGGATCTGTACCCTGATGTTGTACTGGAATGGGTGCCCTAAGGTTGGCAAGGAGCTCCTCGTGGGTGTCAGTGGGGGCTGCATGGCTAGGCCCCCACCTGTGGCTGTGCAGTCCCTGGCCATGACAGCAGCCCTTTGCTGGGCATGGCATATGAGGTTGGTTGCACGATGCCGGTCCTGCTCGTATGTACGTGCTTACAGGCTGACATTGTTTACCCTGTGGAGAAGGTTGTCCCACAGGGTGGTCCTCTCCCCCAGATGTTGCTGGCTCCAGCCGAACATAATTGCATGGTGCTGTAGTATGGCTTCGATGATAATGGTAGTCTCAGACGCTGAAAATATTGCCCTTCTTTGATGCGACATTGCACCTGGAAGATATAAACAGGGAAACACATCACAGGACCTCATAAATTCGGCAACAGTATGTACAGAACCTGCATATGTACATTGAATACCAGTAGCCGCCACTCACAACCACACCATACCCTGTAATCAATCAACACAGTTCCACTGATAATCATGCATATTGTAGTACCCATGGCTGTGTCAGGGCAATGCAACAACCAGTACCTGTATAAATGTCACTCTTTTGGATGCACAGTAACTAAGATTACACATGTGTACAACATGTACAGCTTAATTAACAGACAGTTTGCATCCCATGTCTGTTGTTATGAGGTGGCCAGATACACCTACTCATACTAACATGTGCACAGGTAATATCTGATGTACATTTCTGTTCTATGTCAGTATGGCACACTCTATTCACACTCTTGCTGCCCAGTCATCCCTCTCAACTTGTTAGAGTAGGGCATCTGTAGGATGCCACACATGCATTGGGGGCAATGGGACAAAATTAGTGACACTGTATTAATATTGCTGTACCACACTTGAGTCATTCGATACTACAGTAGCTTTTGCATTGACAGGCATACCCTGGAGGTTGTACAACACTCATATGACAGGAAGATATGAGAAAGGCTAGGAGTGTGGTAGTGAGGGTAAGAACTTTTAATGTCAGCAGTATGACTGGTATAGGGACAGAGCTAGCTGATATGATGGCCGGGGAAGGTTGATATATTGTGTGTGCAAGAGACCAGATGCATATGGCTAGGTGTATGGAAAGCAGGTCACAATTGTGCTATCATGGTGTGGATGGGAGGAGAACAGGGTAGGGGTTATCCTGAAGGAACAGTATGCCAAGAGTGTTTTTAGAGGATGAAATGAGTGTCTGATAGAGTGATGTTTATGAAGCTGGAAAACTGACAGTGTAATGATGACTGTTGTTAGTGCATATGCTAAGCAAGTCGGTTGTGTGATGGATGAGAAAGTGAAATGTGAAGTCAATTGGATGACGTGGTGATGACTGCACCCAAGGGTGACAGAGTGGTGATTGCAGCAGATTTCAATGGGCATGTTGGTGAAGGGAACAGGGGGGATGAGGAAGTGATGGGTATGTATGGTGTTAAGCAAAGGAATGCAAACGGTGAGATGGTAGTGAATTTTGCAAAAAGGATGGACATGGCTGTGGTGAATATGTACTATAACATGAGGGAGAAGCATAGGGTCACATATGAGAATGGAGGAAGATGCACACAGGTGGAATATATCCAATGTAGGAGGGCCAGTTTGAAGGAGATTGGAGACTGTAAAGTGGTGACAGGGGAAAGTGTATTTAGGCAGCATAGAATGTTGGTCTGTAAGATGACATTGGTGATCAAGAAGAGGAGGAGTGTGAGGGCAGCACCAAGGATCAAATGGTGGGAACTGGAAAATGGTGATTGTGAGGTGGAGTTCAGGGAAGTTAAGACAGGCACTGTGTGGCAGTGATGATTTACCAAATATCTGGTTAAGTACAACAGAGCTAGTAAGAGAGATGGCTAGAAAGGTGCTTAGTGTGATATGTGGATGGAGGAAGGAGTACAAGAAGACCTGGTGGTGGACTGAGGAAGTACAGGACAGTATACAGAGAAATAGGTTGGGGAAAAAGGAGTGAGATTGTCAGAGACATGAGGAAAGTAGACAGGAGTATAAGGAGATGAGGTGCATGGCAAAGAGAGAGGTGGCAAAAGCTAAGGATGAGGCATATGAAGAGTTGTATAACAGGTTGGACACTAAGGAGGAATGAAAGGACTTGTACCGATTGGTTAGACAGAGGGACTGAGCTAGGAAAGACGTTCAGCAGATAAGGGTGATAAAAGATAATGAGAAAAACATACTCAAAAGTGAGGGGAGTGTGTTGAGCAGATGAACAGAGCACTTTGAGAGGCTGATGAATGAAGAGAATGAGAGAGAGAAGGTGGGATGATGCTGGTATGGTGAATCAGAAAGTGCAACAGCTTACCAAGGAGGAAGTAAGGATAGCTACAAAGAGGATGAGTACTGGAAAGCCTGTTGGCCCACATGACATACCCGTGGAAGCCTGAAGGTGTTTAGGGGAAATAGTGGTATTTTTAACCAGATTGTTTAATGATATCTTGGAAAGTGAGAGGTTGCATGAGGAGTGGAGAAAAAGTGTTTGTGTACAGTTTTAGAATAGGGTTGATGTGCAGAGCTGTAATAACTACAGAGGGATAACATTGATCAGTCACAGCATAAATTTATGGGAAAGAGTAGTGGCAGCTAGGTTAAGCAGAGAGGTGATGAGTAGTAGTCAGCAGTATGGTGTCATGCCAGGAAAGAGCATTGCAGATGTGATGTTTGCTCTGAGAGTGTTGGAGAAGTACAGAGGCAGTCAGGAGCTGCTTTGCGTCTTTCTGGACTTAGAGAAAGCATATGACAAGGTGCCTAGAGCAGAGTTGTGGCATTGTATGAGGAAGTCATGAGTGGCAGAGATATATGTAAGAGTGGTACAGAATATATACAAGGGTGGTGTGACAGTGGTGAGGTCTGCAGTGGGAGTGACAGATGCATTTAAGGTGGAGGTGCGATGACATCAGGGATCAGCTGTGAGCCCTTTCTTATTTGCAATGGTGATGGACAGCATAACAGACAAGATCATACAGGAGTCTCTGTTGACTATGATGTTTGCAGATGACATTGTGACCTATATTGAGAGTAGGGAACAGATTTAGGAGAACCTGGAGAGGTGGGGATATGCTCTAGAGAGGAGAGGAATGAAGGTCAGCAGGACTATAACAGAATATCTGTGTGTGAATGAGAGGGAGGATAGCAGAATGTTGAGGATGCAGGGAGTATTGCTGGCAAAGGCAGATATGTTGAAATGATTGGGATCAACATTTCAGAGTAATGATGACTGTGGAGGACAGGTGAAGAAGAGAGTACAGGCAGGATGGAGAGGGTGGAGCAGAGTGTCAGGAGTGATTTGTGACACAGTACCACTAAAAGTGAAAGGGAAGGTTTCCAAGAGGGTAGTGAGACCAGCTATGTCATATGGGTTGGAGACAGTGGCATTGACAAAAAGGAAGGAGTCAGAGCTGGATGTGGAGGAGTTACAGATGTTAGGATTTGTACTGGGTGTGATGAGGGTGCACAGGATTAGCAATATGCATATGAGATGGTCATCCTATGTTTGACGGTTTTGAGACAAAGCCGGAGAGGCAGGATTACATCGGTTTGGATATGTGCTGAGGAGGGATGCTGAGTATATTGGGAAAAGGATGTTAAGGATGTAGCTGCCAGGTAAGAGGTAAAGAGGGAGGCCTCAAATAAGGTTCTAGAAGTGGTGAAGGAGGACATGCAAGTGGTTGGTTTGACATAACAGGATGCAGAGGACCGGCAGAAATGGCAACAGATGATCTGCTGTGGTGACCCCTAATGGGAACAGCCAGGGGAAAAAGAATGAGATGCTGTAATGTCAGTCAGATTTGCCAAAGATTTGCCAGACATAACACAACTCTATGAGTAAATGACTACAAATATGAGGCACACATATGGTCAGTGTGCATAGCACTGGACAGTTACATGGCATGAGCTCAGTATATCACATGCAGTTAAACACACACATTTGCAGCAGTACTTTACTATGCAAATATCATGTATAGGTCTCTCATATTTCTGAGACAAACAAGTATATCATAGTTGTATTCACAAGTAAGATATGGATATGTATGACATCCTAATAGCTGGCCTAGCATTGTCATAGTCAGTATTGTTCAACACACACTCCAATAGTAGTCATACATGTGCCATCCTTTCCTGGGGTGACTCAGGGGCCTGACCTATGATCTATGCCACTGCAGACAGACCCAGTTGCTATGGCCGTCGGTTGTGATCAGCAGTATTTCAGTACAGCAAGTCTTGGTGAGACATATATGTTAAAATTCCTATTTCCCATTCTTACATACCTCTTTCTCTCTCTCATGGATGCAGGCAGCAGCTTGCCTATTGTAGGTAATGCTCATGAGCAGCTGATGGCCTGTTCACCAGTTGGAACAATGGCATGGTAACATTCTCCTATAACTGAGTACTTCATGTGGGAGTTGGCCCTTTTCCCTGCCAGCGAGGGGGACTTCATGAAGGTGTGTGAACAACAGCATCACAGAGGGTATTTGGAAATACCTCTTACAACCAAAATTGTGGAGACAGGCCAACAAAATGGGGGAGAATGTTCTACACATAGGGACAGAATGTAAGTATTGCTGTTATACATTTGGATTAATGCTAGTCTAGTTTGTGTGGACATGGAGTTTCTGCATGATTTTAACTCTGAAAGTGTCATGTGTTTGACATAACTCTCAACTGTAGGGCTATTCACAAAATGGACAGAGTTTAGACTCATATGTTTGGTGTGTTCCTCAGACATTTTTTGTCTTTAGAAAAGCAGTAGCATCCTCAGGGATTGCAGTCAGTAATTGCTAACATCCATTTGTGTCTCTGACCTCATATCCCTCAGAAAAGATATGTTACAACTGACCCTGTTACACCAGCAACTTTCTCAGTTTATTACAGCAATATTTCAAATATGCCCCTGTTTTTGGATCTCTGTCCCACAATTATGTCAGGATTTGTTCAGGTGTCATGCAGTAAGAGGTTGATAGGTATGGTATATAATTATTTAGTCAAGTAGTAAAGAAATAAAGTCCAAACCACCACACTGGTAATAAAATCGATTCTTTTTACTTCCAACCACAACGAATGAGTGCTTTCGTCTAATAGATAGACTTCATCAGATCTGATGAAGTCTATCTATTAGACGAAAGCGCTCATCCGTTGTGGTTGGAAGTAAAAAGAATCAATTTTATTACCAGTGTGGTGGTTTGGACTTTGTTTCTTTACTACTTGGTTTAGTATCAGTTCTATTTTCTGTTGGTCATATAATTATTTAGTGCCTACATTCCTGATATCATCCCAGTGATGTATCAGACTGCCAGACATGTTATGTGGAAGAGGCCTTATATATGAGGGGAAAGCATTGACATTCTGTGGGACTCTGTACAGTTGAGAGGTCTGTGTATTTCTGGCAATTGTTGACAGACTGTCAGGATTGTGCAGCAGTGTAGTGTGTCAATGTTATTTGGCATGTGTAGGGATGTATGTGTTGTGGCTCCTTTTCTATCTGCCTGTGCATGCTGATCCTGTTTCTGGTGGTCTGTCTGCTGTATATTATGTTTGTAGGGGCAGACTGAGACATGCCCATACTGTGGCCAAGCATCATACTACACTGTGTATATTGTGCCAGTATATGTAGGAGGAGGAGTGTGTGAGTGGCAAACATGTTAAGATGTTTTTGTTCACACAGTCCTTATACTGTACTGTTCCTTTGGCTTACCAGTTTGTCATTGTGACTGTGGTGGAATTGGTTGTGGGTATACACTTTCACACAAGTGTCTATTTTTCAGTGCTATTCCATCCCTGTAGTGCCTGATATATTTGCCAATACATATGTAATTCCCCCTAGTGGATTTGGGTTAGTGTTGGGTCAGTTTGACTGTAGTTTGAACAGTGCTTGGTAACATGCTTAGCAGCTGTGTAGTTTCCCTAATGTGATGTTATGTCCAGATATTTGTAGGATGTAACTGAAGAAAACAAGGCACAGAAACATGACTGGAAGCATAAAATGTTAAAAGTTTAATGAGGTAAGCGCTTTTGTACTAAATACTAGTGCTTCTTCAGACCATATAAAAAACTACATCAGCAAACACTTTTAATATATTCACTCTAATTCAAAGCAGCCAATAGATATCAAAGTAGAGTAAAAACTTAGCTACAGCTTGTATCATTTAAAGAGACATCATGCTTTCAGTGCAGATTTGATAGAAACCCTGTCATTTAGACCTTGGTATTTGTCAGCTTGCCATAAAATAATCCAATGTAATTCTCCTGCTTTCAGTGAAATTTTTCACATCACCTCCACATATATTTTCAGAAATAACTTCAACAACTTGAAATCTAAAGCCATGTTCATTTTCATTTTGCATGCTGTGTCTGGCTAGCGCATTTTTGGTGTCACCATTCCTAATACAATACATATGCTCCATGACTCGTTCCATCGGTGATCTGTTAGTTTTTCCTACATAGAAACAGTGGCAAACTGTGCATGTCACCATATAAATCAAATTCCTGGTTCGACAGTTAGCTTTAACTTCAAATTTATACGCAAACCAGGTGACTGGATGAATAAAACATGCTGATGTATTAATAAATGTACAGAAATTGCATGTAAGGCATTGTTTAGTACCTGCCCAACCACCACCTAGGCTCTTATCTTTTTCTTTGACATTTTTATAGCAAAGCTGCCTTTTAAGAGATTTCTTGTTCTTAAAAGCAAAATTTGGTCTGTGACTAACAACTTTTGAAATATCATTGTCTAACCTCAATATAGACCAATTCGACTTAATAATGTTCATTATGCCAGTCATATCACTAGTATAAAATAAGAACATAGGCACAGTATTCCCATTACTAATGGCCTGGGGAGACTTTACTTCAAAGACTTAGTTTGAAAAATATGGCTTTGCCTTATTTACCCTTTGTGTAGCTGTCATACTGATGTTCCTTTCAACCTCACATGCTTTATAGCCCCTTTCATGAAATTCTTTTCTAAACATCTGAACATCACAATTATTAAGTCTTGACGCTCTCATTGTTTGACCCTTGATAACATTCTGAAATATATGGCCGGGGTGCATACTGTCCCTGTGCAAGATGACATTCCTCCTACATGATTTTCTATATAGTTTACTCTGAAGGCTCCTGGTTGTGTCAGTGCTGACTAGCACATCCAGGAAATCTATTTAACTAATAGAGAACTTGTATGTAAATTTTAGAAAAGAGGTAGTGGACTCCAAATAGCTAATGAACAGCATAAGCTATTCTTCAGTTCCAACCCCCTGCCACAAAAAACAAGTCGTCTACAAATCTCCTGTAGAAGCTCACAAGTGGGGTATATTCATTCAAATTTAACAGGGAGTTGTTCTCTAATTCAGCCATGACTATGTTGGCATAGCTATTGGCACATGGTGTACCCATAGCTATGCCAAACTTCTGTAGAAACAAGCGTCCTTCAAAAAGAAATACATTCTTTTCTAACACAATTTTCAGGAACATGCAAATGAGATCAATTTTACTTGGGGTATACTCACTGTGTTTAACAAGGAATTCATGTACCATGGAAATTCCCAATGAATGAGGGATGGCAGCAAATAATGATACAACATCCATTGTTACTAACAAAAGCCATCTCTCAACTTCCCATTTACACTATATTTATATGTCTTTGAGAAACTGTTTGCTGTCTCTCAAGACCTGTTCCTGTCTCTCCAATAAAGGTCTAAGATTCTTTTCAATGACTATAGAAAAGGGTTCTGTGAGACAGCCACTTCCTGAGACAACAAGTCTAAATGGTGGATGTAATGCATTCTTATGTATTTTTGGGAGTCCAAGGAAAACTGGAATCAATTGGAACTCAACAGATGAATAGGTGTATAATTCATTGGTAATAATATGACTGCAATAGCAAGCAAAGCAGCATCAACCTCAGCTTTCATGATATTTAGCACATCAAAATTAATTCTGGTATAAACACTCTCATCTAATAAAGTAGTAAAATAATATTAAAATAATATTCATAGTCCATTACAATAATTGCATCGCCTTTACCAGCATTTTTTTATCATTATATCATCATCTTGTTGCAAAGACACTAGAGCTTCTTTCTCTGAGGTGCTCAGATTACAAAACTTTCTTTTAAGCATGCCACTATTGGTAGCTTGCAACAAGTCATGTTCACATTTTTTTACAAAATGTGTCCAATACTGGATGTAAATTTGGCTGAAAAGTACTTGCTTTCTTAAAACTAGAAGCCACTTCATCATTATTAGAATACAACATTTTTAACATTGCATTGCGTGCAAACATTTTAATGTCAATAACTATCTCTGTAAACTGAGAACCTTGTGCTGGAATAAAATTTAAACCATGACTTAAAAGCAACATCTGAGCAGCTGTTAAACATTTTTTAGAAATATTGTGTATTAACGATTGGTTTTCTCTTGCCACATTCCCTTCATCATTCGCTGGTCTTCCTCTTGCAAATGCCTCTTCCTCCTTCTGCTGCACGAGCGAGACTGGCATATAGGCTCCTTCTGCTTGATGGGCAAAGGTAGTGGTAGTGAGCTGGAAGCTGTTTTCTGAACTGTTGTCTTTTTCCTCACATCTGGCCTATTTGTAGGATGTGCTGTTGCCTGGCCCCCATAAGTGTTGTGTATTTCTGACACATCAGTGGGATGATGGGAGGATTTCAGTCACTTACTAGTGAGAAGCAATTGAGTGTTGGACTTGTGCTATTTCAGTCAATATATGTTGGTACATACATGTGGGTGTTACTGCAACAACTGTGCCAGCTTATCTACTCCAGTATTTCAGATATGTCCCTATTTTCATGCCCCCCCCTTGTCAGGCTTGGTCCAGATTGATTGCACTAAGGGGTTCTGAGCCTACCTCTCAACTGTCTGGATTGTTGCAATATGTCCAGGTTTATTGCTCATATTTCTGGTCTGTTCCACAAATTCATTATTATTATATCCCGGGTGAATCACTGTGATGATCTGCAGATTTCTGACAGTAAATGATGACATACATTTCAGTTTCAGAACTCACATCCTTCCAAACATGCATGCTGAAACAAACCCTGTCACTCTGGCAATATTCTACATTTATAAGAGCAATATTTAAAATATGTCCCTAGTTTGGGCCCATTGTCCACCCATTTTGATAGCCTTTGGCCAGATTTCTTTCGCTAAGAGGCTGAGAGGTATGGTTGTGATTTACTTTTTATATATATATGTATTATGTATGTATGTGTATATATATATATATATATATATATATATATATATATATATATATATATACATATATATATATATATATATATATATATATATATATGTGTGTGTGTGTGTGTGTGTGTGTGAGTGTGTGTGTGTGTGTGTGTGTGTGTGTGTGTGTGTGTGTGTGTGTGTGTGTGTGTGTGTGTGTGTATTTTATATGTATATCTTTATTTATATTATGTATATATTTTTTTTATATATATATATATATATATATATATATATATATATATATATATATATGCATCTCCATGCATATATACATGTGTATATGTATAAATACATAAATACAAAACCTGACTGATTCTATGGAATCTTTTCCCTACTGTTGAATGACTCTATTGCATGATATGTTTGAAAAACCATTAGCACTCCTGGCAACTCAGATGGTGTAGTGGTACACTGCTCTCACTTTTGTGTACAAGACACTGGGTCCAAGACTTGGCAGTGCTAATTATTTTGTTGCTAGGCAGAATAGTGGCTGATGGAAACAGAGTGATTAAAGGAGTTTTAAGCAATTGTAAGTGGGTTTGCGAGGGTTGGCACGACGCTAAGTGATGCCAACACACAGTTAAACATACAGATGCTTAACCTATGTTGGCTTCACTTAGCAATGTTTACCAGTGTGCTAATCCACTTAGCTGAGCTACCTGCTGCTTAGCATTCACGTTTGGGCAATGCTTACACCTGCGAAGCCTAGCTGAGCATAGCTAGCCAATGTTCACAGTTCATTCTTACGAAATGTCTTTTATATATATTTCTAAACATATTATATTACATTATTATTATAATAATATTATATTATAGCCATATAATATTACTATAATATCATAGTATATTATATTTTTATATTTTTTATATATTTCTTATACAATATAAAATGTGCTTCCATTACAGTAGCAATGGGTGTAACTGTACTGTATGGGATACATGTATACATGGGTGGTTTCACATGTTATATGCACTCACACTTCCATTTTACACCAGCTACACTACCCTGGGTGACAAAAATAACTTACCACAAATTTTAATATGAAAATATTATTTTTAATACTGCTTTCCCCTTGTAAAATTGGATTGCCTGTTGTAGTACTTAAACCATGTATGCCTGCATGCCAAGCATGCCAAGCTGGAACTCTGACCACTACGCTACCTTGGTATGGGGGTGTAAGCTATATATTTTTATTTATGTCCTAGTGTATATTAATATTATGTTATTATATTAAATGAAGAGTATTGAGGTTTTTGGCCATGTCATTGAGGACTGCTGTCATGACATAATGGCATAGATTTCAGTTTCAGACGTGAATCCTTCAGAACATTCATCCTAATGCATAACCTCTTTTCTATCAACTTTCTGTCTGTCCTCTGTGCAGATGGGATGACACCAGTGCTCAGACTGTGGTTGACTACACTACAGAATGGGTCCGAGATCCCATGCCTGTGTTCATGTAGGATGCAGCCAGGAATGGTATCGAGCCTATGGAGACCTCTGTGTGTTGCCTTTGAGAGGGCATTACAGACCTGCTTTCTGATCATGAGGGGAGGGGGGCAGGTGCTGTACATGCACATGTGCACCTATGGGGGGACAGGGGGTGAAGTTTACACTTCACCTGTCTGCATCTGGTTGCCTATATCTATGGCATATGTGTATGTGGTGTTATTGGCCACCACTACAGATCAGATATGTGTGTTGCCTCTGGAATTGTTGACACATGTCTGGAAGGCCTACTGATTGGCTTTGGTGGATGTATCCAGTTTCCGCTCAAAGACATCCTTAGTGTACATCACCTGTGACCTTATTTGCTTGTGCAGAACAAGGTGACATGGCTGCCAATGAGGTACCTGTTCCTTCTTGGCCTGTCCTGTGATTATTTCCACCTGTGATGGTAGTTGTGTATTGCTGCTGTCCACCAGAGGCATTCAGCCAACCTTGAGGGGGTTGATGTCCTGTCAGGTATTGCTGAGGCCATACAGCTATGTAGGTGCCCACATAGTATTGTGGTGTGGTTCTGGACACTGCTGCTAATGCCAACATATGAGACACCCTTCATGTGGGCCTTGCCCCCTTTTCCTTGCCTGTGCAGGGGACATTACAGAGGTGTGGGGGCTACATCTTAACAGTAATCTTAACAGTAGGTGGGAATACCTCACAGGACAGGACATGTGGAAACAGCCCAACAACACGTGGGACAAAGGTCCAGATTTCGGTACAGATTGTATGTCATTAGTGCTGTTAGACACATGGAGGGTTGCTAGATTGACAGGGTTTGTCTGGACATGCATTTACTGAGTATCCTGACATCTAACAGTAATATTCCTCTGACATACCTCTCAACTGGCATGGTGTCCACAGAGTGGCCAGAGGTTTGCCTGTCATGTTTGGTCAGTTCCTTGAACAACGTCTTTTTTTTGGTGTCAGTAGGATAATGTGAGGATTGTAATCACTAACTTTTGACATCCATTGGCGTTCCAAACATCATATTCTTCAGGGATGTTATGTTACAACAGCAGATGTAACACGAGCTACTGTTTCAGTTTGTAACACCATTATGTGTGATATGTCCCTCTTTCCGGCCCCCTGTCCCCCAAGTACATTATGCATTGTCCAGATGTCCTGCACTGCAAGGTGCAGAGGTATGGTATATCATTAATTACCAACTGCACTCCATTTATCATCCCAGTGACCTAACAGACTCCTGGCCATGGTATGCAACAGTGGCCAAGATTATGGTTCCACACCCTGGAAATTCTGTGGAAATCTTTACATATGACAGTTATGTATGTCTGGCTATTGTGAACAGACTGCCAAGATTGTGTAGCCAGTGTTTTGTGTAGATGTTTGTTGGGCTGGGTAGGGAGAGTAGCAGATGTGAGTGCCATACATCCTTTACCTATCTGACTGTGCGTGCTGCTATGGCTGCTGGTGGTCTATCAGGTCTGTATGCTTGTAGGGCAGTCTGTGAAATGTTCTGTAACACCTCAGGATACCCAGTACACTGTGATTTTGGCCAGTATATGTCAGTGTAGTGTGTGACTGGCAATCAGGATATGTTTGTTCAGACAGTTGTTGTACTCTGGAGTTTATTTTGGCTACTGGTATGTTGCTGTGACTGTGGTGCAAATGTTTTTGAGTGGAAATTTTTTCACCACTATCTGCTTTTCACTACAGGTCCATCCTTGTAGTGCATGCTATATTTGAATATGCATGTGTAATTGCCCAGAGCTGATGTGGGGGAGTGTCATGTTGGTCTTACTGTGCTTCATAAGGTGCTGGGTGACATGTTTGGCAGCTGTCTGGGGATTTCCATTCTGTTACATTACTGCATTCATACCTCTACACTGTCCAGAGGGCTAGACACTGTCCAGATGCATGGTTCATATGTTTGATTTGTTCCCCACACAGTTGCTGTCCTTGGCTAATCAATAGGATACTCTGGGGAATGCAGTCAGTACATGCTAACATCCATTGGTGTTACTATCCCTCAGAAAAGATATGTGACAACAAACCCAGTAACACCAGCAACTGTCTAAACTTATAACAGCAATATGTCCAATATACCCTCCTCTTTGGGCTTCTGTCCCCCAATTATGTTAGGCTTTGTCCAGATGTCATGCACTAAGAGGTTCAGAGGTATGTAGTATCATTATTTATTGCCTTCATTTCTGCTACCATCCTAGTGATGTCATAGACCCCCCACACATGTAACAAGGAAGCAGCCATAGATATGAGTCCTGTGCCTACACGTTTTGTGCGAAACTGTATATTTGAGAAGTCTGTGTATGTCTGGCCATTGTTAACAGACTGTCAGGATTGTGTAGCAGTGTAGTGTGTACATGTTATTTGGGCAGTGTAGGGAGGGGGGTACATGTGAGTGTCATGGGCCCTTTTGATCTGACTGTGTATGCTGCTTCAGTTTTTGGTTCCCAATCACCTGTATATGATTGTACGGGCAGACTGTGACATGTCCCATAACACCTCAAGATTCCCACTACACTGTGACTTAGGGCAGTATATGTAGGGGTAATGTGTGAGTGGCAAAGGGGATATTGTTGCTCACAAAGTCATTATACTGTAGAGTTCAGTTTTCTTACTGATGTGTCACTGTGAATGTGGTGTAATTGGTTATGGGTATGCACTTTCACACCAGTGTCTGATTTCCACTAGTGTTACATCCCTGTAGTGCCTGTTATATTTGCAAATGCATGTGTACAGCCCCAGAGCTGGATTTGGATAGTGTTATATCAGTCTGATTGTAGTTTGGATGTTGCTTGTTAGCTGAGTGCAGTTTCCCTAATGTTGTGTTATGTCCACACATTGGTAGGATGTCCTGTTGTCTGGCCAATATCTTCGGTCTGGTCCCTATAACTATTATGTATTTCTGACACATCAGTTGGACGATGTGGGGATTGAGGTCACTAACTAATGAGAAGTAATTGAATCACAGACTTTTGATTTTTCAGTCAATATATGTTAGGATACACAGTGTTACTACATCAACTTTCTCAGCTTATCTGCTCACGTATTTTGTAAATGTTCCTAATTGCATGCCTTTGTCCCCCCACATTGTTAGGCTTGGTCCAGATTTATTGTACTAAGGGGTTCTGAGCATACCTCTCTACTGCCAGGATTTTCACAGAATGTCCAGATGTTTGGCCCATACTTTTGTTCTGTTCCACAATTTATTTGTATTTGTCTGGTAAATCACTGATGATCCAAGGATTTATGTCATAACATTTCAGTATCCATCCTCATATCCTTCAGTAACTGTCTGCTGAAACATACCCTGTTGCTGTAGCAAATGTCTTCATTCCTAACACCGATAGTTGAAATATGTCCCTATATCTGCCCCCCCCCTTTTACAGCCTTTGTACAGGTGTCTTGCACTAAGAGGCTGAGCGGGATGGTTCTGAGGTCTGACTGCACTGCATGTTATTTAAATATATATATATATATATATATATATATATATATATATATATATATATATACATATATATATATATATATATATATATATATATATATATATATATGTATATTTCTCTTCCTTTATATATTTATATATGTATATCTATTTATTATCCACTATTTCATATACAAATATGTATGTCTATATACAACACATGAAAGACTCCACAGAGCTTTCTCCCTAATGTTGTATGCCTCTATTACATGATATGTTTGAAAAAACAACATTAACTCCTACATCTCAGATGGTATAGTGGTACATTTCTCTGACTATAATGCAAAGGTCATGGGTTTGAGACTTGGGACAAATGATATGTTTGTTAAAGCATTACATATTGTCACAGCTCTGATGGTTTAATGGTATGTTGCTGTAAATGTGGAGTACAGCACACTAGGTTCGAGACTTGGCAGGGCTGACTATTCTGTTTCTGGGCAGAACAAGGTCTGATGGATACAGAGTGATTAAGGCACTTGTAAGTGGGTTTGCATGACAGTAAGTGATGCCAACATATTGTTAATCCATTTTAGCTTCACTTACTGCTGCTTATTCCCACTTACCCCCGGGATAATTTATTTAAAAGGAAGAAAAAAGGGGTGATAGGAAAGTGGTGAAAAAAGGGGCACTCAGAGGAAAGTACAGTATGAACGGTAGCTAGGGATGTGCAGGACGGGTATAGGAAAGGTCCATAGCTGTCCATTTCTTCTACAGCAACAGCTGTGGCTTTCTACAGAATTTGGAGGTGAATTTGGACACTCAAACCCCTGAGAGAGGGGTAAGGACAACAGTAATGTGTTTTCAAGCAAATTGGACCAGATTACATGTGTCCATTGGATAGATGTGTGAAATAGACAGCTATGTATGGGGCATAATTTTTTAGGAGGAACAGATGCCCTTTTTTTAAGGTAAGAGTGGGATGTTGGGGAAGGATAGTAGGTATATTTGGGGAGGTAAGTTGGGTAGGAAGATAGACAAGACAGACAAGACAGCAGACAGGGGTGGTATATGACACATGGGAGGTAAACACCTTAGACGGGGAGGGTGGTTGGGAATCAGATGCCTATGAGCCCCTAAATGGATACAGTGGGACTGAGTTCCCCCCCCCCACGGGCAGTCACCACTGCACCTTCCTGACCCCAAAGGTAGCTATGCTGGGGGCTGGAGAGGAGGGGCAGGCTGTCCCTCAAGATGCACCAGGTGGCCCCCAATCTGGCACAGCTGTCCACCAAACTCCTTTTCGATGGTGCTATGCACCAAATCCCAAACCTGGCTATGGGTAACAGTTTCCTGTCCATGCCAGCTCCCAGGGAGGGGATGGGCCCGATCCCCTGAGGTGGTTCCGTGTGAAGGTGGTGCAGGACTAGCAGAAGAGGAGGTCCCAGGTTGGGTCCCAGATGTGCTGGGGCCCAGTGCCATGGCCAGATGTGGCAGGACACGTGGATCCACCAGGATCTGCCTTCCCAGACGTGCTATGGTGTTGAAGATTTACAAAATATGTTGGTTAGTCATGAACAAAACATTTCTTGTTCCAGTTGACCCAAACCAATAGATTTGAAACAGTTGCATAACAGACAGAACACATGAATAAACTGAACTACAGTAGGTATCATAAGAGCAACAGGCCACCATGATAGTATTTGAATGGGGAACATTAATGATCAAATGATTCAATATTTGTAGAACAATAGGACACGTGCCCCAACAGTAGTTTTGGAGAAAAACATACCCATTGATTATGTGTATTAATTATTGGTGCAGATAGGGTGGGGGAGAGAGAGAGAAATATAAATTAACAACTGTATAGGCTTTGATTGTTCATAACTGTACTGATCATTACTGCAATTATTACTCTCCAGGTATGACCTCACTTTACATCTACCTATGGCCTGGTGTTGGGCAGTGGAATGTTTGTACACAGTGTATTACTAAAGCCTTCTTAAAAGTAACACATATATTTCCTTACCTGGCAGACCTGTGGAGGGAATATCTTTTAACACTACCAGACTGTTTCTATACATATTCACATATTCAAGGTTACATATGTGACACTAACAGGGGTGCCATGCACTCACGCTATGTGTGTGCTCTACTGCCATATTCTGCCTGGATTTCTGTCACCCTGGGTACTGGCAGCAGTGACCATTAGCCGTGACAGCTTGACACATGAGGGACATTTATCAGGAGAAACCATTTAGTGTATGTACTTATCCTGCTGTCATTTGCAGCCTTGGGGTTGGACAGTGGAAGTGTTGTACACAGTGTATTAGTACAGCCTTCTTACAGCTAATAGAAACATTTCCTTACCTGGCAGACCTGTGGAGGAAATTTCTTTTAACACTACCTGACTGTGTCTACACATATTCACATATTCTTGGGTAAAATTATGCATACAGCTTACTACCACTCCAGGGATTCTGTCCCTGTTTGTGCAAAAAGCTACAATAAGGCTGTTTCAACACAATGAACTATTGAAAAACTATTGTCTGTTGTGTGGCTATTTTCTGCCTAATACTCTCTTGGTTGGACAATCTGACCTTGTAATTCTGACATTCATGCATGGCAGATAGTTTTTGTACTGTGTATTAATACTTTGACATATAACAATCTGGAAAGCAATGGTTAACACTAAGCACTGCTGTAGGGGATGCAGTATACTAGTTTACAGATTACTATTCATGGATCAGGTCTTGGTGCATGGAACATTTCATTTAGTTGATCTCCTGTTTTACAGCTCAACAATCTTTGTCAGATGAGCCTCAATTAATTCATGCTTTCAGAGCCTTAGTTGCTGTGCAGAACCTGTACACATTTAGATTCATACCACCACATACTAAAGTAAACACAACAGTCTGGGGGTTTTAGTTTTATTGAAGGGTACTGGCACTTTTATTGATAGATATCCTGTACATCAGTATTACTCTGCTAAAGTCTCATTTATTCATTACACACAGTACACATTTTAACCTACTGGCAGTTGACATTCTACTCCTTTCTATTTATTTGCCTTGAATACTGCATGCTAGATTTGTACTCACCAGCATCCCAGCACAGCCTTAGCAACCTGCTGGCATGGGTGTCTATGTTTGCAGCCCTCTCATCTGCAGCTGTATAGGAGATAAAGAAACATTTATGCATACCTATTAATCACATACACATGCTGGACTTTGGTGAATACTAATTGATATTGATATTTACACATTTCTGGGACATTCTGTGCTCATGTGTCTTGGGTCCACTGGTCCAAGAGCTCCTTCTTCCTACGCTTGAGGTCAGTGAAAATGGTGCCAGACCTGCTCACCAGTTCAAAGGATGCCAGAAGCACTGGTAAGATCACGTGCGAGATGGTCCCAGGCCTCTGCTTTGTATTGGGAGCCCTGATACTGGCCCTGCAGCAGTCTCTCCTCATGCTCTTTCACTAGGAGTCCAACCATGATCCTGGACTCCTGAATGCCCCAGCATTGCGCCTGAAAGAGTGAACCCTCTCCTACAACAGCCATAGTGCCTGGCAGGGATGAGCTACAACTGGTTGTGGCTGTATTCCCACCTGCAATGTTTAAATAGAGCCACATTCCCACCCTTTGCTATCATTGGACCATTTTGAATATGCTGAGCTAATCTAAGCAACGGGCAAACCCGCTCAGCTAAGGTTGGCAGTGCTTAAAGGGATAGATGTTGAGCACTGCTTACCAATGTGCAAACTGGCTTAGCTGGGCTACTTATTACTTAGAATTTATATTTAAGCAATGTTTACACCAGGTTAGCATAGCTGAGCCCTACTTAGCATTGCTCATGTTTCGTTTTATAAAGTATCAGGAATGTGGGATTGATTCCTCATTACTGACATATTATAACTTTATGTTTACCTCCCATGACATCCCCTATGTGCTTTCATTAAATTATATTATTGTGTGACTATACTGTATGGTGCACTTGTGTTTATATGGGGATTTCACATCTTTTCTAGACTGACATCTCACTTTTGGACCTGCTACACTACCCTAGTTGACAAAAAACAGTTGCTCCATAATTTAAGTTTACAAAAATAATTTTAATACTACTTTCCTATAGAAAAATAAGTTGCCTGTCTTGGTATTTGAACCATAAACACCTGCATGTAAAGCTGGGACTCTACCCACTACACTACCTTGACTTGAAAATTTGACCTGTATATTTGCATTTATCTCCTAGGGGATGTTTAAGCTATGCTAAGCAGATGGCCATAATGCGCACATCTGGTTAGCTGTGCTTAAACATTCCTTAGGCTTGAAAAAAAGTTTATATTATTTTTATATTATTATGTTATATAACTGAGTCTTGTGGTGTTCTGACAACTCATTGAGGACTTCAATCATGAAATAATAGCATTCATTTGGCTTTCGGGCTTCTATCCTTGAGGGACTCCTGCTAATACATATCTTATCCCAAAACTTTCTAAGTGTTTGAGGGCAATTTTTCAGGCATGTCCCTAATGTATTATTCGTTCCCCCCACCATTTCTGCCTTTGTTAACATGCACTGCTGTAAGGGAATATTGGCATACATTTGCTTTCAGACTTCTACCCTTCCATAATTCATGCTAATGCATGACCTGTTCTCTTTCAACTTTCTATGTTTGTGAGGGTCATACATGTGTTTTGTCACTTTTGAGGACTTTATCCCTGTTATGTGTGCATTTGCACACATTTTCTGCCTTAGCAGGTTGCAGAAGTGTCATATGGCACTTTAACAATGCAGGGGGTGTGTCACAGAACCTGTCACATATTCCCCTCCATTGCTTTCTTGTTGCTGATATTTATTTCACTGTCCACAGACACTGAAATGATCATTATTTCATTTCAGTGTCCGCGGACAGTGAAATACTGGCATAATATTAGAGTAAATCTCTAATATTATGCCAGTTTGGCTTAAAAAGTGCAGTATGGCACTTTCTGAGTGCAGGGGGCATGTTCAGTATCTGTGCACTACTTGGACACACCTGCTGCACTTGTTCACGGTTCATGTCTGTATAGCAACTACAGCAGCACGCCTTCATGAATATTTAAGGTGCACTGCTGTGCTAAATGGACATGAACCACTCCGTGCAAGAATACTCTTATTCTTGCACGGATTTTGTTGAATCCAGGAGATTGATTAATTTGGCCTTCTTCTTTGCATAAATATTGCACCATATCAAATCTCTCTTTCTATCCCATGACCATATTTCACAAAAGTGCATTTCTCTGTAAATGCACTTTCTTGAAACTACAGATCACCAAAGCATTAAAAAAAAACAAATACACTACAGTAAATTATGCAGGGGTGCAAGCCCCCCTGCAACCCCCACACCCTCGCTACTAATATATACCAACTCCGAGATTGCACTACAGTTGGGAAAAGGGAAAATTCCCCTAGCTCCACTGTACCACGATCTCCAGCAACATTCTCGGTGAACTGTAGTTTTGCAAAAGTGCATTTCCAGAGAAATGCACTTTCCTGAAACTGGACAAGTAAAACTGAGTTTCACTGAAGTGTTATTTTGATAGGTCAAAGTATATATATATATATATATATATATATATATATATATATATATATATGTATATATGCCATGCACACCAGTCACCTAGCCTGTATTGATCATTATGTGGCATACAGGTATAGCAGTGTACTTCCTAACACCTCCAGAGGATGTTACTCTGCCAGGAAAGTGTGTGTGATTACCCTCATAGTGTGTGGATGCATCATAATAGTTGTACCAGTGTGTTTGTGCAGAATCATCTCTGATCACTCTAAATTACATATGTTATGTCAGATGCATGGGATTACTGGTGGTGTTATTATGATATTGTCCACAATTCTGTTTGTTTCTTTTGATGTTGCCCATGAGCCTTTATCTGTGTCTCACTTGCTGGGGACCTCTGCTGATATTACACTCATATTCAGGCAAATCAGTTTGCACATCTTCACAATATGCATCCTACCCCAGTTGTATGTAACATTCCTGATAGATGTCCTCCACTTTATTCATTTAAGGATGCTTATCTCATACAGACATTCTCCCCATTGTTATGTCGCCTTTTGTGACAGTCACATAATACACATTTTCAATGTGCAGTCCCTACTGTACCAGAATGATATTTATTGGTGTTGCTGCTACAACCATCTTCTATTGACATGCCCTCATCTACTGTACATTAGGTTTTTCCACCTGTCTCCTTTCCCTGTGTTCATTCCTACAATTCATCTGTGTGTCCCTGTTCAATACACACACTTCCCCTGAGTGTTTATTTTACATGGAAGTCAATGTACCCTTACAGATCATTTACACAACTCCAGTACAGAATGCCAGGAATGGGATTTCACAATAATCTGCACTGCAAATACACTGTCCTATACTATGTTTGGATCATATACATAATAATCATACCTCTCAACTGTCCAGATTTTCACAGAATATCCAGGTTTTGCCTTTATATGTTTTGGTGTATTCCTTATCAAATTTGTGATTTTCTGCTATACTACTGGGACGATCTGAAGACTGGTGTGACTCAGTAATTGCATACATTTGAGTTTCAGACACCAAATCCTTCAGAACATGTATCTTATCACAAACCCCTGGTTATTCTAGCACATTTCTAAAGAGCAAATTTGTCATATATGTCCCTATTTCTGGGTCATTGCCCCCCATGATACCAGTCTTTGTCCAGATATCTTGCACTAAGTGATTGAGAGCCATCTGTTAAGCCCTGGTAATTATCATAGCATTCCACGCAAAACTGAGGCCATTCGGTGCTCTGATTTAAACAGGATTTCTATCTGTGTTCGCTTACATGGTTTCTTGAACAGCAACACTGTTGCCAGCCATGAAACTTTGCTTATTTACGTTTAAACATGGTGCGCGGCATGAGTATGCAATGAGCACTGCTGCTCCACGCACATGTGTAAACTCTGTGTAGGCTTTGCAGAAAGCTTACACAGAGTTTATTGAATCCCAGGGATAACTTATTCTTCTCTTACAGACACTACCCATGATCAGATATGCTCTATACTGGATTCTTGTGTTTCTTTGTTCTGTATGGCCACAGCATAAAATCTGTCACTGCCACAACTAACAAAATCTGAGTGCCTGACCCTCTCCAAAAAAAAAATTGCTAAATTTGCTTCTGAGGGTTGTAAACACATTTATATTGTGTATATAGTACAGGTGCACTATACTCCTACAACAGTAACAAGGCACAGAAAATTCAGAATTGATACCTGGTCTATTAAAACAAACTCTGTCAGTGGATAATACTGATTCAGCCCACTTACTCTCCAAAATTTCTTTAAACTGGTAAACCACAGATGCACTGAAACATGTGCTTGATTCATTGCAAGCTGTGTTTGCTGGTACAGAGGGATAAAACTCTAACCTCAGCTCAGGACACCTGAGCTCAGTTAGCAGCACATGCACCTGCTAGTGCTGGTGTTAGGAAAGAGAGGAAGGACATGACTTTTTGATTTAATAATGGCCTGAGCAAAAAAATCATGAGTAAAGAAAAAAGTTTATTTTCTCTTTCGAGGAAAAATAACTTGCATCCAAAGCTACAACAAAATAATAATAATTTCCCCAAACACTTAGAAGACAAATGAGATGATATATAAATCCTATCTGGGAACAGTGCCAACCTTCCTGACTCTCCAAAAAGAGATAGATAAATTCAGTATTTGGGATGAAAGTAAAAGAACAAATGGCCATATACATATATTATAGAGCTGAGGGTCTAGGGGAAAAGCACATGGATTAAACTCTCACAAAGACACTTAGTACATGTAGATGCCACACCGAAGATATCATAGCCAAATACTCAGCCAGAGAACCAAGTGTTGTTAAATAGCAACACTACTTGATGCAATACTCTGCCATTGATCAGTTGCTGTCACATGCATCCTGCCCAGACTGCCACTTAATTGACTACATTGTTGATATCTGACTGTGATGGAAAGTGAACAAATTGCATACAACTTGCCACCTTTAAATACATTGCAACTCCTCTCCCACACACATTCATTCATTTTCAGCACAGGCAATCCTTATACTCCTCAATTACAATGACTTTATTGAATGTTCACTCCTCAGATATCCAGTTATCTGAAAACAGCCACACCTGACTTCATACAAATGCATAGCCTCTCTGCAAGGCTAAAATAATATATGCTTAACTTGAACAAATAACAACAGTGTCAGTCACTTTCATTCACAGACAATCCCTTTACCCTGAAATAAAAGCCAGCTTTGACTGTATATACCTCAGATACCAGAATGTTATTATAAAAAAATAACTGGCAACAATAATTTATTTTAATGATGCATACACACACACACACACACACACACACACACACACACACACACACACACTAGTTTGGCCATCATTTACAGCCACTTGTAGAACTGTGACAATATACCACAGGTTCTTCATATCTCTCAACCTCTTAGAACAAAAAATCTGGACAAAGCCTAAAATGATGGGGGTACAAATAGGGACATATTTTAAATATTGCTCTTACAAACTTAAACAAAATAATGAATAATAGGTTTTGCATTAGCATGAATTTTCTGAAGGATGTGGATAAATGTTTGTCATTATTTAATTACTTCAGACCTCAGCTATTTGTCAGAAAGGAACATATTTAAGGCTGAACACACCAGAAATATTAAGCAAAAATCTGGACATTCGGTGAAAATCTGTACAGTTGAGAGCTATGATTTGGCTGCATCAAGTAAATTAAAAAATACATAAAGACTGCCACACAGGAATTTATCTTCTCAGATCACTGCTGTTACAGTAGTGTTCAACCACACCATATGTCTCAAACCTTTATCTCAAAAGAATTAAGGACAAAGCTAAAAATAATGATGGACAAAGGAACATAATCACTAACAGCTATTGCTTTTATATACAGGCTTTGAATTAGCGTTCTTTATTTTTTTTTGTCTGTTTGTTTTTATTTGTTTGGTTTTTTTAGGGCTATTATGTCTGCAATTTCCATTGATTTGCCAGAAAACCACAAACTTTAGAATAAACTGATCAAAACATGATATAAAACATTAGAGATGTTCTTCAAAATCAGGGACAGCTGAGACCACAAATATTTCCTTCATTTACACCCACTTGTGTGAATGGTGTTATATAGTGAAAAATGATGCAAAATTAAGGACAGTTGAGAGCTTATATGCCCCTCATACATATATAATACTTATTTGAATACTTATTTGAATCCTGGCTTTGCACATGTAACACTCCAGATTAATTATTAACTTAGCATTACTTATACAATTTGGCTGTACGCCAGTGCAGTATACAAGCACCTGTACAATTGCATGGATTCAGCCATTCTCAACAGAACTAAAACCTGCTCCTCAAGGAAACACAAACCTGTCTAGTGGACATCCTCCATCAACAGGCTTTACAACAGAAGGAAGAAACTATTGTCCAAGGGTAAAAAGGAACAAATTCCAAATCAGAAAATCTCCCTCCTCTGCCTCAACAAACAAATTAGATCACTAGTGAAAAACTCCAAAGCCAATTATGAGTTGAAACTAGCCTCCGAGACAAAGGAAAACCACAAGTCCTTCTTCAGTTACGTTGTGAACCTCCATGGCAAAGACCAAGTTTGTTCCAAATTAGTACTTAATGGTACCACTTACACTAATCTTGCCAACTTAGCCAACCTGCTAGCTGATAGGTTCAGCGCAAACTCCACCCCCATATCGCCCCCCCCCCCAAAGGCCCAGTCGACATCCCTGATACTTGTCCCACACCTTACATCTTGGTAGATCAAGTATTAAAGACCCTATCCAAGGCAAAGAACACAGCTTCTATGGGAACTGATAATATCCCAGGCTGTATTCTACACCATCTCCAGCAAGAACTAGCTTCGCCATTGAGCACCCTGTTCAACTGCAGCCTAAATACAGGCTTCATTCCAGCAGAGTGGAGAACCACCATTGTCACCCCCTTGCACAAAGGTGGTGCCACTACTGAACTGGGAAACTATTGCCCCATTAGCTTGAAAGGTCTGATCTGTAAAGCCATGGAGCATATTATTATGGCTCTCATAAGCAAGGACATAGGCAATCTCCAAACACTCAACCCCACCCAGTTCAGATTCATCAGGGGCAGATCTTGCCTATTGAACCTAGTTGACTTCTTTGAGACTGTCACCAAGGCCCTGGATGAGGGAAAGTCAGTACATACAGCTTACCTTGACCTGGCCAAGGCCTTTGACACAATCCCCCACTCAGGCATCATCGAAAAGCTAACACAACTTGGTGTTAATCCCTGTCTCATCAGATGGGTGGCCAACTGGCTCACAGATAGGACCCACAAGGTCAAAATAGGCACCACCAGTTCCAACAGCAGACCTGTCACTAGTGGTGTTCTCCAGGGATCTGTCCTGGGACCCCTATTTCTCAGAGGTCCAGGCAAAGACAAAGGCCCTGTGGCTGACCAAGTTTGTGGATGATTGCAAGTTGGGTGCTGTTACTGACTCCCCAAATGATGTTAACATACTGCAATAGGGTCTCACCGCTACAAATAACTGGTGCCAAATCATGGCCTTAAGTTAAATACAAAAAATGTATTATCATAACATTCAGCAAAAACACAGCCCCTACTGATTACCACATCAACAGCAACCTCCTAAGCACACAACCTGTGGTGAGAGACCTGGGTACTCAGGTTGACAACAATTTCACATTCGACCATCATGTGGCAGCAGTGGTCAGAAAAGCCTTTTACTTGGTTCATCTCATAAGTAAAGGGATTGCATCCAGAAATAAGGAGGTCATTACCTCTCTGTATTCCTCCCTCATTAGACCTATAATTAAGTTTAATGCCTGGTTTGGTATGTACCTCTCCAAACATCTGCACCAACTGGAAAGGCCACAGGAATACCTCACAAAGATAATCCATGGCCTTCAACACCTGTCCTATGTAGACAGGGTCAAATCACTATCACTTTACTCTGTATCATACAGATTGTTCTGAGGTGATCTGTCTCAATATCAGGGGCGGCTCGTGCCATAGGACTGCCGGACTGCAGCCCTCCCACCTACAAAACAAAATAAAACAAACAGAGAAAAACAAAATTAATTCCCGGACATGTACGCATGCGTACACGCTCTCAGACTGCTTTCTTAGCAGTCTAGATAAGGAGAAAGGCAAGATGCCCAGAAGTCTATGTGGCGATGACATCATGACATAGAGGCACTCTGGACTGCAGCAGTCGCAGGCAGGACCAATCGCGGATTTGGACTGCAGGGTATCCTTTGGGATGGACCAATTATGCAAGGAATACAGGTAAGGGGCTGTTCGGATATCGGCGGCAACTGAGCAGTAATGGCGAGCAGTAATGGAAGCAGAAAGCAGTTATTTAGCTTGTCGGCAGCAACCAAAGCAGTTATTTAGCTCATTGGTGGGCTGGGGCTGTTCAGCAACAAGGTAAGGTGTGTGTGTGTGTGTGTGTGTGTGTGTGTGTGTGTGTGTGTGTGTGTGTGTGTGTGTGTGTGTGTATGGTCGGAAGGTCGCTGGCTGCAGGAGGGGTGTGTGTGTGTGTGTGTGTGTGTGTGTGTGTGTGTGTGTGTGTGTGTGTGTGTGTGTGTGTGTGTGTGTGTGTGTGTGTGTATGTATGGTCGGAAGGTCGCTGGCTGCAGAAGGTGTGTGTGACCACATGCATGCATGCTGTGTGACTGAGGGAGCCATGGCTCCTCAGTTTGTTTCATTAAAACCCCTTGTTTCACATAGGCAAAAGTCTGTTAGGTGTTCAGTTTTGGAAAGTAGATCCGCCAGCACTTACAGTGGGGGCCCTGTCATGTGAGACTTAGGGTCTGTCCATTACCCATTTAGACTTATTTCTTTCTTTCTTGTGGCTGTGGGAATGAATGTTGGAAGATGGAATCCTGGGAGCCATCATGTTGCAGCTACACATTTTGTGTTTAAGCCATAGCCAGTTGTTTCTTCCTTCCAGCTGAAACATGACATGTAATTAAATAAATGTCTGGAGTATGTACATCTATTTTCCCTACCGTGAACATTTTTTGCAACTACCTGAACTTTTTCTCTTCATGCTTTTCACCCCCGTTTCTTGCTGTCATGCAAAGCAAAAAAAGCCACAAATACCATCAGTATCAAGGAGAGCTGGTCACTGACCTAAGAATCCTCCACCACACATCTATTTTTCCAGCTTTTTAACATTTTTAAGGCCACTACTCATTGGAGACTGAAGAGCAAAAGCTTTGCAATAGAAGTAGTTGCTTGCTAGTTTTAACAAATAAGCTTCCATGTAGAAAGGTGACAGTTGCCTTACATGTTCTGAGCTCAGGCCATTGAGTTATGCAGCTCTTACATCTTCAGCCTGCATTTGCAAACTGGTTCTGTATGTATGTCAGCAGCCACCAATGTACCTCTGGGTCATAACAGTGTCCAAAGTACAGGAACAGTGGTTAGTTTGCAGGTCATCTCAACTGATTTTAGTCTTTCTGGATGATTTATGTGTATTGTTTATAATGAACACCTTTCGGCATTGACATGTTGAGGATTTATATATGCTTTAATAATAATCACCTTCCATGTCCGACATGACTTGTTCTGAAAACCTAGTTCCAGAATGGGCAACTGCAAGTAATGAATACTTAATTGGTTTCTGGGTAGCCATTTCACTAAGATGAGATATGAAAACTCTTATTGAATCCTGTTCCGTAACTTTCTTGCTCCTTGTATCACCTTCTCCATGGCAGGATCATAAATGGAGGTCAGACTGAGTAAGTGCTAGAAGATGATCATAACATACCTTCCAGGAAAGTTTGCTAAAATTCATATAAATCCAGAAGGTAAAGGGGTGGTACTGGATGCATAGAATGGCAACAGCCTAATTACTACTGCATTGTCTACAAGGCAGAAGCTTTCAGCTTTGCATGCAAAACACTGAAATCTGAAAAAAAGAGGGAACTGGTTTTAATATATGGATGGGTGGGGGGAGAGTTGTTTAGTTGTCCAGGATGAATTGTTATATTAAACAAAACTAGAACTGTAAGATAGAAGGTGTGGAGATATGCTCTGACAATTCATGAAGGATGAAGATGAACTGTAGAGGGTCACTGGAAAGAAGGCTGGATAATGCAAGACTTTCTTATGAAGCATATAGGATATGAGCTCACCAGGGTAGAGTGTGTTACATTTCTTACAAAAGAGATAAAAGACAGTAAATTATTTTAGTCATGAGAAGTGCTTTGGGCTATATGCTGCAGAGATCTGGAGTGTGGGAGACAGAATCTGGAGTAAAGGTATTTCACTGGAGACTAAGAATGTGGTGATGTAAGCATCAGAGTAACAATGGGAATTACAGAGAGAAGGACAAGCTGCAAGAGGAAAGGTATGGTGAAAAGATGGCTCCTAATGGGAAATTCAGGGCCAAGCACAACAATCCTGATTAAATAAAAAAAAAAAAAAAAAAACTAAAACTTCACATGTAACAATAAGTTCTAATACTCACTCTAGCATATATTGCAACTGTGACTTTCTTATGGAGAGTCATCAGTCAAGGTACTGGGTTCGGAATGTAATTTCTTAATTTTGTTTGTTTTTTTTTTGTTTTTTTTTGTTGTTTTGTCTTTTTTGAAGTTTCTGAAGTAAGATGTGCTAGTTTGCTACACAGATCTGAGTGTATACTCATTATAGAATGTACTAGCTGTGTAACATATGTGTGTCTGCCAAACATTCGGGCTAAGAAATAACAGTTGTGAACTATTGCTATAAGGAAATCTTGCACTTTGTACTGGCCCTTGTTGTGAACGTCTATGGCCAGCTTGTTGTATGTTGCATGAGATGTTAGGAGACTTCTGTGAATATTCAAGTTGCTTGTGTGTTTCTGTTCTGAGTGGATGGTCCTCAGTAGTTCAGAAAGAAATACTTGGTGGTTACTCAGTAGGGTTCATGTGTGTGTGTGTGCGTGTGTAATGCCCCAGAGAACAGATGGTGGTGGGTGGAGATACTCAGGCTTGAACCCTGTACCTTGTATGCAGGTGTTAAGGACCTGAATTCCCTACCCACCACCATTTGTAAAAAAAAAAAAAAAATTGCAGATTTTTGCCTCATATTTGATCTGATCTGTACCTCATAATATCTGTGGTTTCTAAATATTGATAGTTGATGGTGCACTGGTAGCATTGTTTCTTTACAGCTGCAGGTTCTTGGCTGGAGTGCCTTCTGTGTGGGGTCTGCATCTTCTCTCTGTGTTTGTGTGGTTTTGCTTTTGTGTCCTGCCATGTTATAAAGACATGTCTGCATTATTTCTTCCTGGGCCTCTGCTGAAAATTGTTTTTTTAATCCAAGTCAGATTGTCCTGATTAACAAATGTTAAATAAAATTGGCAGGCATTTGAATTTCAGACTTCAGGTTTCTGAATGTTTAATTCCTTGCATATTTGATAGTGCAGTGGTAGCATTGTTGCCTCACAGCTATAGATTTTCTGGTTTGATTCTTGGCTGGGGTGCCTTCTGTGTGGAGTCTGCGTCTTATCCCTGTGTTTGTGTGGATTTGCTCTGGTGTCCTGTCATTTTACAAAGACATATGTCTGCAGTATTTCTCCCTGGGCCTCTGTTGAAAATTGTTTTTATTCCGTCAGAAGTAAAATTGACAGGCATTTGAATTTCAGACTTCATATTCTTCAGAAATAGCAATTTTCTAAGTTTATAAGATGAATATTTGAAATGTGTCCTTATTTTTTGGACTGTATTACCCCATTATTGGCTTTGTCCAGGTTTTTTTGTGCTAAGGTTGACAACTATGGCAAGAACTGAATTCACTGAATGTCTGAGGGCTGTATTCCCTCATTACTGGGTTTGTCCAGGTGTTTTGTGTGAAATGAATTCATTAAATGATAGCCAATTAAGTTTCAGTCTTCCTCTCTTTCACAATGCAGCTGATTTGATGTAGGGGTATATTGCTCTGACTGTTTTGCACAGGGACCTTGGCAGTAAAATGTATGGTGTTAACACAGAATTTTTCTTTCACAAAGCAAGTGATTTGGCATAGTTGTATGTTGCTCTGACACAGCATTTTATTCTAGCAACTTTCCAAGATTATACAAGCAATGTTTAACGTGTCCCTGGTTTTTGGCCTTTTGACCCTCCCCCCCAATAAATTTGGCTTTTTCCATATTTCTTGTGCTGCGAAGTTGAGATGCAGTTGAGTATTGAGTTGATTTTACAAGGAGCTGAGAGCTGCAGGTGAAGAGAAGTTTAGTGCTGCTTACGATAAGTCAGCAATACCACTATGCCAAATTGTGTACTTGCTTTTGATGCAGAAGGTTGTTGGTTCTACTCCCACAAGGGGTGAATGTTGCCGTACTGAAAAAGTTAAGATACTAACTATGAGCCTGTTATCAGTTTGCCATCCATTTCCTATTGCAATATTACTAGCTTATCATTTTTAATGTAATGTACGCAATTTATTCCTCAGGGGCATCAGACACTTTATTTTTCGATGAAACCATGAAATATAAAGGTGTTTGCTAGCAGCAACCTCTTCATTAGTTACAGATTTATTTAATGTGGAATTATTTAGATGGCTTTTTTACTTCAGCGATTGTGCATATTTACTGATAATGGTGGACTGTAGAATTGTGTATATTTACTGATAATGGTGGACTGTAGAAGTTTGAGTATATTTTTATGATGGAAATGTTCTGAATTGGGCAGTTTTGTCATTATTGGTGCATGTGTTTTGTTTCATTGTTTACTGGAAAAATGTTCAAAACAATAGGAAGGTGTATCAGAGAGCACATGTATGTTTCATATGCAAGGGGCCTATGATTTGAAAACAGCCCAGAATTAATCTTTTATCTGCCACTGGTAAAATGTATTTTCTTTGAATGTGGTTTCAATGCTGTTTCAATGAATGTGAGTTTCAAGGGCAGAGAAGTTTTACTGCTAAGTTTGTTTAGCAGATGTCTTACTGTTTGTGCTGTAAAATGCAAAATAAAACTTTCAAATGAAGTCCAAATCATCATAGAGGTAAATCAGTATGCACATTAGTGTTTATGGTAAATTGAGTGAAATAGCTAAGTAATGGATCATTGGAATGGCTGCAGGGGGAGGCTCCATTTGACCATGATTTTGACGGGGAAGGGCAGCAAACTTAGACAGCCCCAGCTGAACTATACCTCCCAACTGTCCAGATTTTCAAAGAATGGATAGATGTTTGCTTATTTTTGGTTTGTTCCTCATAAAATTTGTGGCTTTCTGGCAAATCATTTAGGAATTAAGTCACTAAATAATGACACACTGAGTTTCAGACTTCATAACCTTCAGAAAAATGCATACTAAAGTAACACCTGTTGTTCTATCAACTGTCTAAGTTTATACAAGAGCAATTTTTAGTACTGCTTATATTTCCCCCAATATATTTGGCCTTGTCCAGATTTATTGCATTAACAGGTTGAGAGGTACATGCAAATAAATTGCTTTATAGAATTAGGCATAGCCAAACCTCTCAACTGTCTCTGATTTTGGCTCAAATAATAATCCCTCTGCAAAATAGCAATCTCAGAAGAAAACACGGATGATTTACAATTTAGAAATAACAGTAATAATTAGTTATAGATTACTTTTATTTCAGAAATGCATGTAGATTGTTTTATTTTGTCAGCTGCTCAAGTTAGCAGTACTAATATTAAAGTGTCCCTTCTTTGACAGGTTCCCAGCTGTATTGTGTGGCTATTTTATATTTTTACATCACATTTTTGGTCCATTTTTTATAAAATTGTTGTTTTTTTGGCAAATTAGTGACAAATCATTAAAGACTGAAGTTAGAAAATAATGACAGACATTTGAGTTTCAGGTTTCATACCATTCAGAAAAGTCATACTAATGCAAGACCTATTCTATTATCTTTCTAAGTTTATAAGAGCAATATTTTAAAAATTGTCCTTATTTTGGACCTTTGTCCCACTTCTTTGTATGGCTTTGTCCAGATTTCTTACTCTGAGGTTGAGAGGTATGGCAAATGTGTCAGGGTCATCACAGTCAGCCAAAGACATTTCAAATTGTGACATACTTGTTGCACCCCACTCCCCCATGTAGTGACTCTGGCTGTGTTGAAGCAAGGCAAGGAGTAGTTATGCAGTGTAAATGTGCAGAGTATCCACCCATCCAAAGGAGACACAAGTACTAGAGTGGCTTTTCATCTGTCCTTGATTTTTGCAGAATGGTCTGGTTTCTGTCATATTTTTTTGTACTGTGGATTTATGCTTATTACTCAGAGTGCCTGTTGCTTTGTGTTCAAGTAGCAATACTTTAATGGCCATCAGGTAAGCTTGGTTGAGATTGTAAGATGCAAGTAAGCTTTAATAAGCATACTGTTAAAGAATTGCCAACACTGAAAGCCTTTCTGTTGTTGCCATGTATAGAATACTTAACTAGATAATGTATAAGCCTTGGGTATTGAAATGCATATGACAGTATTTGTAATAAAGGACAGGATTACATTATTTTAAGAAGCTCATTACACTTGGAGACTTCAAGTCATCTCTGCAGGCTTTACCTGTAAACTAAACAGAATGCCAATCATGTGGTCTATAACCTGTACAGTAATCCTTTTAAGCAATGTATCTTGAGCTTATTTCTTGTTTGCTTTTCATTTTTTACTTTGATCATATTTTCCCCATGAAACAAGTAGATAGTAGTCAGGCAGCAGGTCTTTTCTTGGATAAGGAACATGTTTACAAGTGGGGGCATCAGAGATTTCTACTTTCAGCATGTTACTTGGTACTTTAATAAAGCTGAATATAAATTATAATTAGAACTGCAGTGCAATAAGTGGTTTGAGTTGAGTGCTGCTTGTTTTTCTTGTACTTGATTTTGACTGGCATTCCATTTAATGTATTTAAAAAAGTAATTTATTTTTTCATGCCTCACAACCTTTTTGTTTCCATCTAGATATTACGTAAGCTGTCATGCAGCCAATGCATTGAACTATTTTTATTCTTCTACACTTTATTTTGTCTTGATTGGACTCATAATGATGGTTTGGCACACACGGCAGTGTATTTAGTTCATTTTTGTGGTTTTGAGCATAGCCCCTCCCCTTTCTAGTTGGCCACACCCCTTGCCATTGACCCCACCCATTCAGCTGTCTCCTGCAGCCCCCCTTTGTTTTGAAGTCACCAGCCGCCACTGCTCAATATTGGACCCTTCCCTACTAGAGATGCTCCATATCTGTAAGTCTAACTCCTCGCGCATTACCCACTCGATAGACCTAAATCTAATATGTGACATCAACAAAACCTGCTGGAGAGACAGGTTTGTTTCCCAGAGGCTGCCCCATCTCTGGAATAGACTTCCCATACATGTCAAATAGAGTACCTCGCTGCCCCTCTTTAACGCAACCTTGATGAGTGGATGGGAAACCACAAATCTGTCCCAGGGGTTCTACATTTGTCCCTCACTGACAGGGGTGACAGGTGCTGACTGAGGTTTCCTTTTTGGAGGGATAAACTCTTGGCTAGGCTTATAAGGGCCCCAGCTCCATTAGCCTAGTAACCTCCTATGATCCTATGATCCTATGCATGTACTAACTCTGTTAATATTTCCCTTCTAACAACACTACTTCTCTATAACTAATTACATTCCTAGCTGCAACTCTCACCACGGAAGTATTGCTACCTATGCACTACTTTGCCTAAGTGATTCTCCCTACTTAATTTCCTAACTAATGTTATGTTCCTCCGTACATATATATATATATATATATATATATATATATATATATATACACACACAAGTTCAACTATATATTTGTCTATATTCAAGTGTTTAAAGTCTTGTTCTATTTGACACTATGTATATATTTTTGTTTTTACATTTTTATCCTGTAAATGTGTTAACACTCATTTTTTTCTCTATAATTTCTATTGCTTGATGTGATGATTTTGTATGTAAGCTTAGGCTGGAGCTTTCCTCCCCGGGTCTCCGCTGAAAATGGGCAGTGTCCCAGTCGGACCATCCTAGTAAACAAATGTAAATAAAATAAAATAAATATATGTAGATGTAGGGAAAGTTGAGAGCCATAGCTCTCAGCTTCTTAGCACAAAAAATCTGGATAAAGGCAAAAATAATGGGGGGACAAAGCCTCAAAATAGGGGCAAATTTTAAATATTGCTGTTATAAACATAGAAAGTTCCTAGAGTAAAAGGTCTTCTGTTGCCGTGCATTTTCTGAAAGATATGAAGGCTAAAACTCAAATGCCTGGCATTATTTAAGGAAGTCAGTCCTCACTGATTTGCCACAAAAACCCAGAAAACCACAAATTTTATGAGGAAGAGACCAAAATGATGAGGCAAAATTCTGGACATTCTGGGAAAATATGGACAGCTGAGAGGTATGTTGAGAGCTTATATGCCATTTGCATTTACACATACATTCTCACTCCTCGAAACAAACATCACTGCACACATCACAGTTTCTCCATAACTGGTCCATGATTTTGAGAATCCTTCCTGATCAGGCTAAAGAAAACTTTCACTCATACACTTGTTTCTGATCAGAACTGAAAACATATCTCAGAAGTCAGTTCATGGTGCTCATGCTTTCAACAAACCTCAGTTACGTAACAGATACACCCACTGTACAATATATTCCTGCCCCCTGTTTCTTGTACCCCTTCTGTAAATCTATTTTACCCACCATTCCAGTCTCTCTATTCTCCCCCCTCTACCTTTTCAACATTCTAGTGGCTATAAGTCTGCATATTCTGCTAACACTGAAACTCTTTCAATTTCACTAAGACAGTTTTTGTGAAGCTGAACAGAGATCTGTAAATATCATATTGTTACCTCTTGTATTATCTATGTGTTTATTTTATCTTTGTTTTATTAATATTTGCCAGAAAATTGTCCACCTGAATCAGTGTGCTATTGCAGTTAATAAATTCAAATTAATAAACTCTGTTACCATAGAAGAGGACAGGGATGAGATTCAGAAATTATGTACAAATGCATTAGTATTAAAACAAATAACTTTGAGCAATACAAAATTTGGACATGAGTATGGGAAACCTTTGTAGAATTTAAAACCAAAAATAAAACTAGTTCATGTGAAATAAAAGATTTATACACACATACATACATAGACACACACACACACACACACACACACACACACACACACACACACACACACACACACACACATGCACATACACACATTCTAAGTACTTACCTTCTTCTTACATGTTAGTAGTAGGAAGCAAAGTGCCTAAAAATATGCATACATATATATACTATCAAAAGATGCTTGACCCTCTTGTGCCTCCTAATGCACATTAGCTACTTCCTCCTTCCTGTTTTGGTCACCTGAGCCAATAGGAAGGACTCTTTGCTGCATTGTGTAGCAGCCCAAAGAGATGCTTATTTCTGTTGGTACCGATTGGTGCCAAATCTGCTGATCAAACCCAATTGATGACTGAGAAAATCTAATGCTGGGCTGTTTTCAAAACAGCACAGTAACTGAATTAATTTGATTTTGTTTTATTTATTTTTTTCTTCAGATCTCCACACAGCTCTGCACAGACGCAGAGTTCCACAGAGCTGGAACAAAACAGAAAGCCAACTATTATTTAAAAATAATAGTTGACTTTCTGAATTAATTTTATTTAATAACATTTTCCTGTTTTTAGCTGTAGGGGCTGCAGCCCAGCAGCCAGTACTATGAGCTGTTCCTGGTGATTTACCAGAAAATCAAAACCTGTACGAGAACCGAGCAAGAGTATGTGGCAAATCAGAAACATTCTACATACTCGGGTACAGCTATGCACTCATGTATTATGATAACTGTTCACAGTCTACACTTTTCTGTCAAAATTTGGATAGAAAAAGTCTAAGTGTATGCATTCTCCATTTTAAACCAAGCTCAGCATCCTGGGATTCTCAGAAGACCTCTAGCAATGTACACACATTCCACTGCTTAAAAACACAATGATATACTGTCAACAAGAGCAGAGGACACATCCTGATGAAATGCCTAAGCAAACAAATCCAATCACTTCTACCAGAAGGTGCTTTGGTTCTATGGCAGGGTGGATTGCTAAATTCCTGAAGTGAGGCATTAATCTGAAGACCACATCTCCATATTCTCATAGTAGTTCAGCTGAATGTTACAGCTCAGGTCATTTGTTCAAAAAGATTGGCTTCAAACTGTTATTTTATACATGTGTGTGTGTTTATTACTAGCAAGATGTGTTTTACTGAGGTTGTTGAAGTTCTGCTGCACAAAAGGGATTTTATTTGACATTACCATTGTTTCACCTGGATTGGAACCTCCTGCACCAACTGGAGTTTGTTGTTATCTGCCCTTGTTTCATCTAGGTTTGAACCATACAGTAGTAGGTGAGTTGACGGTTGCTAATTTTGGGCCTGGTTGTTGTGGCTACTCATTCTCTTAAGAGGAAGCCCAGTTCCTTATAACCTGCCTGAGGTGACTGCTATTTCTTCTAAGTTTTTCTTACTAATTAGCTACCTGTTATGCCCTTGTTGCAGACTGATGTTTCCCCTTTTAGGTGAGTGTTGTTTAGTGTATCAGGAACTTACATAAAATGACCAGTACTTATGATGCTGAGCTATGGTTCAGTGAGCTTCATGGAATCCTGCTGCATTGAGAGGATTTTGCTTGTATATTGTCCTTGTTTTACCTGAGTTTGAAGTTCCTGTATGTTCACTAATTTGTATTTTACTTATGGCACTACAATAGTTAATTTCATGCTCTTGGCATTGAATTACTGGGTAGGACTACAGTTTTCTGTTTTTCTCAGTGTTTTCCTGATGTCCTGGTTAAAACTGAATCTAGTGATCTGCTTCATTTGCTTAACTGAAGTTGAGTGTTCCTCCTACTTCATCATTTTGACAATTCACCATTTGGGTAGTCACTACTAACTAGCCAGGTAATTGTTTTTGTTAACATGCTTTCAAATTTTGCTGCATCTTCCTTATGTTGCCAGCCTCCATGCTTTAGGAACTTTGAGGCAGTTAGTCAAAAATAATAACACCAGGTGATAAGTCAAGATAAACCAACAAACATTGTAAAAACAAATCAAAGATATCTGGAGCCACTTGCAATAAAATAACTCCGTTTATTAACTCTAGTTCACACCTTTGTACAAAACACTTCATCACCCAAAAATTTCTCACAATACATTAACATACTTAAATAACATTTAAAAACCACATGACTAAGAATCAATTAATCATGTTATCTCAAACAATTAAAAATTCAACAAACACTAATACATTTTTAATTTACTTAGTTATGCAATTCTTTCAACATAGGTTTAATACTAAGCATACCATTCAGACCTGGATAATTGTGTACCCTAAACCAGATAGTCCATTTATATTCTTCTTTTTTTTTGTTAGATTAATAATGTCACCCCCCTCTTAGCTGTCCTTGAACAAGCTGTAATATCATGAACTTAAATAAATGTGTATTTGTTTCTCTTATGTGTTTGTATAATGCATTGTTCCCTGTACTTCTTATGTCTGATAAGCGCTCACCTATATGTTCTTTTAAATTGTAATTGCTGTTACCTATATCAAAAGTTTCACATACTTCATACTTTGCCAAATAAATAATGTTCTTAGATTCAGAACTTCCATAAGCTTGTAGTGTAAAATTATCCCCTACACAAAACTTTTACAGATACTGTCAATAAAGCTAGAGATAAGGGCAAACTAATCTCCTCCTTATTTTTAGACTTGTCTACAGCCTTCAACAAAGTTTATCACAGCAAACTTCTACTTCAAATGTCATTAGGTATCTGTCAGCCCACCATTCTAGGTGTTCAAAAGCTACTTGTCCAATAGGTCTTAGTAAATATCAGTAAAATGGCACTCCACTCTCTCATCATACCTCTCAGTCACCACTGGTGTATGACAAGGCTCTGTCCTTGGTTTCTTCCTCTTTAACATTCTCACCAACACTCTTCATACTTCCACACAACAGGCCTCCCTAATACAATATGCAAATGACTCCACACTCATATGCATTTCAAACAACCTGGCACATCTCCAAAATATGGCTTTATAATTCACAACGTATGCTCACCCCCCACCAGAAAAAAAATACTTCTATTTTTCCCTAAAGCCCTCCCTCATGAAAAAAATAAATAAATTTAAAATCTCTCTTAGTAATACAATCAATGAAGACACTTTTCATTGCCAATTATCAGGGAGGAAAGTGGATGATAATCTTAAATTTGACTTGCATATATAAAATTGCATAAAAAAACCTCACCAAAACGTTTTCACCAACATAACTAAAACTGCATTTGCCACTACTCAGCTCCACTACTCACTACTTTATGACACTCCTATCCTTACTAACCTCTAGGTATCACAAAAATTAAAACCTGAACAATGCTATAATAAAGCAGCTAAATTTGCAGCAAATGCCCCTTTCAGAACCCATCACTGTATGGCAGTAAAAAGCTTAAATTGGATAGAACTACCCCATCCACTAACATACGCACAGCTTCTTACCACCTATAAAATTATATAACATCTATCTGCTTGTCAGAACTAAATACCATCTACAAAACTATGTTCCCAATCAGTCATTATGATCCAATGACCAAAACCTCCTCTGTCCACAAACCTATCAAATCTGCTGGGTATGGTCTGTACTCAAACCATGTTGCTAAGGCCTGGAGCTCTTTGCCTGTATCCATCAGGTCAATATGCTTCCTCCAATCCTTTAAAATCATTCTGAAAGACTTTCTAGCCAAAGTCTGTCTGTGTTCTAACTCAACCCCAGTATAAACTATATCCCTAAATATGAACAAGTGCCTATTCATACCTTACACCTCCTTACTCTCCTTTCTTCACTCACTTTAATCAATTTCTCTCCCCGACTCTCATTCTAACTATGCTATAACCGTGTTTTTCTCCCACTTTGTATTGTAATTATTATTTGAATTATACTAGCTTACCATTAATTTTTCTATAAACTGGCTAAAATTTCTCTAAATATTAAATCATTGTCATGTAAGTTGTATCTATTCTTAACCAATGTTTTCACTTTATGTCTAATTTAGTATATTTAAAATGTAGATGTTTTTTATATTATTTTTGAAGACTGCAAAATTATTGTTCTTAAAATGTTTTTGTAATGATTTAGAGATCCCCCCGGCCTCCACTGAAAATGGGCACCGAGCCTATCAATAAATAAATAAATGAGACAGTCATTCTGAGCACAAGCTCTTTAGTAACTCATTTGCATGCCTCTTGTATCTTAGTATCCCAAGCAATAATCAACAGCTTCTAGTGTCTCAGTGTTTGTGTTATCTTTTATTTTGTTTCTTCCTTCATATTTTTAGCTCCCTAAAGAAGAAGCTCCACTCCCTCCAAGCTCTCCTCACCTTGGTGAATGTGGACATCTGTGCAGTTAACTTGACATTTTTTAAAGTCTCAGAGAGTACCCCTCAGTGCAAGGCTTCAGTGCCTTCTACATCTAGACCAGCAACAATACAAGCTGGGACTAATGGTAGAGGTGTCTTGATGTACATCAATAACAAACATGCCTCTAGGTTGGTTAAACATGATGACACACTGGAGTTCCTCCATGTGCAAAGTACTATTTATTAAAATCACATACCATATCCTAGCTAGCTATAGGCCATCCTCTATGTCCCATGAAATCCACAGGTCATATTTAGACCTATTGGAGACACTCACCATTCAATCAAATAGCATAGTCATTCAATCAAATACCATAGTCATGGGGAGTTTAATTATCACTCTATAAACTATGAATCCTTCATGACCACAAATTTGAAGGTGCAGAGATTCCTAAACTTTGTAAATACAAATTCTGTAACACACAGCAAACTCTTTTAACAGTTAGAAACTACTAGAAGGAAAACTACTTGTTATTAAGTGATAGCCTGTCAAAATTTCAAGCCCTTCAAACCCAGATACCACAGCACCCTATGAGGAATTATTCACAGAAACTCTGTACGACCGTGTCAGTGATAGAATACAGGCTGCTGTGCCTAACAGAAGTAATTTCAAAACTAACTAAAAAAATGTCCTGGTGGAATCCAAAATTAAATAGGTTGCATAACAAAAGAAAATGTCATACATAAATTAGGAAATGTAATACCAAAAAAGATAAAAATTCTCTCATGAAACTGAATAGACAACTAAGATGATTAATTAAATCCAACAAAGCAAATTTTAAGGTAAAGATAGCATCCCAGGCCAAGGACAACCATAAGGCCTTCTTTAGCTGTTAGGTAGAACACAACAATGTGTCAAACTTTTGGTTAATGAAGTCACATTTACGTGACCGAGAGATGTAGTAAATCTTCTGTCTGACAAATTAATCTCTAACTTTACCCTCCCTCTCACCCCCAGGTACCTCCCAGGAAATACCATCTAACATAATCCCTACAACTAACAGTAGGGAGAAGTCTTAGGAGCACTCTCTAAAGCCAAGAATACAGCTTTAATGGGCCTTGATAATATCCTAAAAGGTCTCCTAAATAGTCTGAAATATGATCAATCTGGGCCACTGGAGTCACTCTTCAACCATGTCCTCCACACAGGCTTCATGCTATGTGAATAGAAGACTGCAACATTCATACCTCTTCAGAGGGCAGACTATCAATAGATCCCAGGAACTACACAGCTATTAGACTGATGATTTTCATAACCAAAGACACGGAAAGAATTATAATAAAAAGAATTAACAAAGACATAGGAAACATCCAGACACTGGACCCAACTCAGTTTGTTTTCGTCAAAGGCAGATCGTGCCTAATCAACCTGGTTGACTTCTTTGAGAAGGTCATCAAGGCAATGGATGAGACCAAAATGATGCATTCTGCGTACCTTGACCTAACTAAGGCATATGATGCAATATCTCACTCAGGCATTGTAAACAAACTCACAGACGTAGGCATAAACCCCTATGTAACTTGCTGGATATCCAGCTGCCTCACAGAGAGGACACAGGAAGTTAGGACCAGACAGACCACCCCCACAAAGACGGCAGTCACCAGTGGAGTTCCCCAGGGCTCCATGCTGAGTCCAGTCCCCTTTAGCATCTATTTTTGAGGAAGGTCCCAAGATACTAACATCTTGCAAGAAGGTCTAACGCAGACAAAAAATAAAAGTACCTTTTGAGATGTTGGCCACCCAGAGAAACTACTTCATTGATAAAACACCTCTAAAAGTAGATACACTAGGCAGGGATTTGGGGACTCATGTAGATAGTAACCTGGCTTTTGACCAACATTTGTCTAAGCTAGTAAGAAAATCATTCTTTGTCACCCACCTTATCTGTAAGAGCATGGTATCTAGGTGCTGGGAAGTCATTGTGCCTCTGTACTCAGTCCTCATCAGCCCCATCATTGAGTATATTGCCCACTTCAGTATACACCTAACCAGGCACGTGCAGCAATTGGAATGTCCATAGGGGTTCCTCACAAAAAAAAGAATACAAGGTATAAGCTATGTCCTATGCAGATAACCTCAAAACCCTATCTCTGTACTCTGTTTTGTACAGACTGTTGAAAGTCAGTTTATGTCTGGCATGCATGGCCTCCTTGGATCCTGCTCTGATGGATGTTTTGCATATCCAAATGAATAGCACCAGAACTACTAGATCTATGGTTTTAAACTTTGCTTGCAACTTAAATAGAACATGTTGAAGGCACAGGTATGTATCTCAGAAAATCCCCATTCTCTGGAATAGCCTTCCCATCTATGTGAAATAGAGCCCTTCCTTAGCCTTATTCAAGTACAACCTGGACCAGTGGATGGGAAATTGAAAATTCACCCCTGGTCTGACACCTTTGCATCAGATGGTTAGAGACAGCCCTTAAATCATGCCCTAACTAACACATACTTATTAAAGTAACCTCTAAGGCACAGTAACATGTGGGATACATCTGGGTTTCATGGCTAGGCTTATAAAAGAGGCTCCAGTGGTCATTAGCCTAATATGGATATTGCTGAACCAATTTTGTGAGGGTACACGGTTTTCTATTATAATCTTTGCTTTATCTTCATTTATTTTATGTATTTTCTATGCTGAAAGGACTTGAAACTACACTGAGATGTTCTTTTCTGGATTCATCAAGTACAAATAATATCAGTTGAGAATAAAGCTAACTTTTCTTGATTGTCATACCAGTTCTATCATTAAATGTGTGAGTCTTTTATTTTCTCTGACAGTATGGCTCTAAATATAAAGCAAATAACAAAAGGAAAAGAGGTCATCCCTGCCTGGCTCCTCTGTTCAAACACATCGTGTTGGAAAGGAATCCTCCCATCTTGATTCTTACATCTGAATCATTATATATCCTCTTAATTAACCCAATTATTCTATCAAGGAATGTAAGTTGTAATATCGTCATGCTCATAAAATCCTAGCTGACTATTAAATGTTTTTTCTGCATCACAACCAACCAACAATAGTGACTTTTTCTTATACTATGCTTTCCTCTGGATCATTGTTGTTCTATTAATGTTGTCAAATGTTTGCCTGCCCTCTACAAAACCATATTGATCCACATATATCAACTGTGGCAAGACCTTTGCCATTCTCTTTACTAGTATAGATATGCACACGTAATAATCATCATTTAAACTGAAGCTGAGTTTGAAGGATCTTTACCCTCTTCGGGTAATACAGCCACCACAATTTTCTTTCAAGATACTGGTACCCCCCCTTTAAAATATTGTTAAACAAAACTTGCCTGATCCTTATCACTTTCTTCTCTCCCTACTTCAAACTTACACAGGAATATTGTCTCTTACTGGAGACTTCACTCTTATACATCTCCATTTTTATATCATCTCTTGATAACTTGGCTATTCATTGTTGAGCTTCATCTTCTTGTAACCTTGGCATAATTAAGTCTTCCATTAATATTTACCTTTTCTTAGTTTCCATATTCCTCAGCTTTATAAACATTTTCATAAAATTTCCAAAATAACTCAAGTGCCTTTATATGATCTTTGATAATTTTTCTCATTATAGTCTTCAGAAAACCTTTTATACATCCTGTTTCCTAAGTATTAATTCTAGAAGTTTTTGCGCTCTGGAGTTGTTATCAAAAATTGTTGCTTAACAGCAACCTTTCTAGACTCATGTCTATTTTTCAAATAGCCACTTATCTTCCCTTTAACAGTCTGCAGTTGCTTGTCTTCTTGTTCTGTGAGATTCCCCTTATTCTGCATGGGTCTACTTTAATTAAACAAAATCGGAATCTGTCGAATACGAATCCATCAACACATAAACAGCGAAACATGATAACGTCAAACATTCAAAACTGCAAAATTTAAACATCGAAACCACAATAGTCGGCCAACCCCACCGCCCATAACATACTACCTACACAAACACAACAAGAAAAAACACATACATACACTAACCAAAACCCTGCTACTAACCCTAAATTAAAGCACCAAAACCCCACTTGTAACCCTACACTAAACCCCACATACACAACTATCTATGCACTACCCTTAGCCCCTCCCTAAACCTAAGGTCCATAACTACCGCACACTTACCCTACAGAACTATACCCACACAAAGTAAATATTCCACACACATACACTTAACAAAACCCTACACTAAACCTTACATACATTACCTATCTATGCACTTACCTTAACCCGCACCCTAACCCTAAGGTCTGTAACTATCGCACACTTACCTTACGGGGCTATATCGCAGATGGGCCAACTATGACAATTCAACATTTCTGATTTCGCTATTTAGTGCGTTCGACGTTTCCGCGTTTCGCTGTTTATGTGTCAACAGATTCGTATTCCATGGATTCCACTTTCGTTTAATTAAAGTAGACCCATTCTGCATTACTTTAACATTTGTCATTAATATTTTTTTTTTGTCCCATAGCTCTTTCTCTTTTTGATCTACCATGTTTTATAGTCCATTTTCATTGTATCCCACTCACTAGCTATCCTTTCTGAAGAAATTTCTGTATTCCCCAATAGCTCTCATATCCTTTCTACTACCCATTACATAATTCCTCTTTTTAACTATAACTATGAATGCACCAGTATCTATTTTTTGTACTTCATTTCTCCTCATCTTTATCGTAGTTTTCATTAGCAGATGAGCTAAAAATAGTTATTGGATGTGAGTCAAAATTTTCAATTAAATATCCATGCTGCTGTGAAGTATAGTATCCATCTACTCTACCCCAGTTATTGTACCTTCAGGGATAATTTGTAAATTCTGAGTTCCTAAAACTGAATTCACGTCTTCCATGCCAAATATTCTTACATATTACTTCAGAAATGTATCCTGTTTTGTTATATTTCCCTTGCTACCTCCCTTGATACAGCCTAACTATTATGAATCAGGTTCCTGCCCTCCCTATAAATAATACTCCAGTTAAGTTTATTATTTCTGCCAATATTCTCTTAAGCTCCATAATAGCAGTTTTAAGTGGAATCTAAATACCAACCTGTATAATCCTTCTCCCCTACCAACAACCCCATACTGCCACAACTGTTATCATTGTCTGTTTTCTATTCTAGCACTGTTGGAGACCCTTTAGCTATCAATAATATTAGTCCCCTTTTCCTTTGTCCCTGTTATTCTGCTGAATGTCACCCTGAAATCCTTTCTTTGTCAAATTTACATGCTGTTTTCCATCCTGGTGTGTCTCCTGCAACATTCCTATTTTCACCTTACACTTCAATTACAATTCAGTAGTCTTTGCTTTTTTGTTTGTATGTTTAGGGCCATTTATACTCCAAGATGATATGGCTATAGTGACTATTATGCTATAAAGCTATGTCTTCTTCTTATTCACATGACAGTTCTTTTGAATGTATGTTTCCAACTTTTAGCTAACATGCACACACTGTTTTGAGGGCTGATATTGTATTTAGTTGCCCCTTCTCATCTCCATTTGAAACTATGTCACATTCTACAAGACATTTTGCATAAAAACACAAACAAAAAAAGATTTCCAGAACTCCCACCCCATTTAATTACAGCAAAGACACAAAACTATGTACATTTTCAAAATAAATGAAGTTTACCTCTCCAGAAAATAGCATTTGCAGGAAAATGGTGACTGTACCTTGGCATTACCTATTATAAAATTAAGGCTACCTATACTAAAGCACATGTTAGAGCCTTTATTCCCTCTTATATTCGTTGCTATCCATACTTCTCTTATTTGCCTCCCCAGATATAAAAAAGCTGGCATGCTTTCAGTAAATATTAATATTTAGATCAAAGAAAAATTAATGGCTGCAGTTAAATAAATTTACTAAACTGTACACTGTTATAATGAATGCATTAAAGAATTAAGGCTGCTGAAGAGGCAACTACTTGCATAGCTTTTTCACTTCCCACATTTCAAACTTCATTTATTTTTCACTAAATATCTTGAAATGTATGTTTAAATGTTAATTATACTCTGCCTTGTACATTTCTCTCAGTAGACAGTTTTCAGAACTCTCATGAATAATTGCTTGTACCTGTAGACTCAGCATCTCCAAGTTAAAGTAGCTGGCAATAAAAAATAGCTAGCGACTTTGCAGATGCATGAAGGATTTTTTTTAAGTTTTATTTGGAACACACTGCTCAGATCTCTTATGATTAATTGCAAGTAGACTTTTTCTCTCCCCTTTGCTAATTGAAAAATAAAACTAATAACTTTGCAAATGCAAGAAATAACTACCATTTCAAGGCCTTTTATCATTTTATCTTATTTGTCAAGCCTATTTGCTTAAAAAATATCTATAGCTTAAACTGGTGACATTAATCTAGAGCTCCACCTATGTATGTTAATCAAAGCATGAAGGACTTTGGTCAAATAGCCTTACATTTCCTATGACTCCTGTAAAAACAGAAGGAATTATTATTGTAATTCTGCATATAATGTGATCAGTGCACTTTTATAACCCCTTCCCCTTTTATATCCCTCACCACAGCAGTCCAAGATCTCATAACATTATATTATGTTTTACTTGCTTTTATCCAGCCTTTCTTATATTGTTACAGTGTAAAACTTGGACACCTTACAACTAAGAAAAAATACTTTTTTGCTTCAATATCATTAACATGGGTTCAGGCTCCTAGATGTCGAGACATTTCATTGTGGTACATTTGGTTGGGAACACATGGCTGAAGTGACATTCAGCTGCAGAGACATATGGCTGTCTCTGTGGGCAAAAACAAGCAGTATCAGAAGTCATTTCCATACCAGCATTCAGAAATACGAATACAGCCATAATTCCTGCACTACACTACTGACTGATTGGCATCTGCTGATTGTACTAATACCTTGTACCTGGGGCATCTCCCCCCCTTCATTCTCCCCTTGCTATGCTTCCATTTGTTAGCTACCAAGTCCCAACTGTACTTCTCAACTTCTTTCCTCAAGAAGTTTGTACAAAAGCAAAAATAATGGGAGACCAAAAGTCCAAATTCAGAGATATTTTAAATGTTACTCTAATTCACTTCACAAGTTAATAGAATAACAGGTTTTGTATCAAAGTGCACTTTCTGAACAATATGAAGTATGAAACTCTAAAGAGTGGCATTATTGTCTGACTGCAACTTTTTTCCTTTAGTCATTCTAGATGAAGACCCTCCCCCCTTGCTCCTGAAACTGTCAGGGGTTGCAATGAGGGATTCCAGTGGTGTGGAAGTATAATATACATCTCAACCTTTTAATGGAAGCTTTCAGGACGAAATCAAAAATAACAGGTTGGGAAACAAAGGCCCAAAATCAGAGACATATCTTAAATATTGCTCATATAAACTTATACTGATGATTGAATAGCAGGTTTGCATTAGCATGCATTTTCTGAAGGAAATCTGAAACTGAAATATCTGCCATTGTTCAGTGACTTCATTCCTCAATGATATGATGAACAGACCAAATATATGAGGCAAAATCTTTGCAGGGGTCTGGATAGTTGACAGGTATGGAGTGTGTTACCAGTATTTATTAAATATAGGCATTTTTTAATGAAATTATGGCATTTTAACCAATGCCAGAATTGCATATGTGGTCACAGCTGAAGTGCTGAAGTGCTCATTGTGTAGTAGGTTGACTGCAGCATGATGTTTCTTACATTTGTAGCAAGCAGCTTGCTACAGTTTGATGTCAAAGAGCCCTTCTGTCTTTCTTTCATTCTTTTATTTGTCTTTAAAGTAAAGAGTTTTTGTTTTATCCATGATTATGGCAACTGCAGGACCTGTCTAAATATCAGGGCCCTATTGTGCCCAGTTGGTCCAATCAGCCTAAAGCCAGTCTTACTACTGACTGCATGCTATTCAAAATTGCCTTACAATATAACATGCAATATTAAAAACAAAAAAATGTTTTATTTACATTTATATCTTCCAGCCCTTCACAGTCATTCAGAATCTTAATGACATGAAGGGGGGTATATACTTTGCAATTTACTGCGGTGGTGGTGCTGTGGTAGCGTTGTCGCCTCACAGTAAGACACTGTCCGGTTTGATTCTCAGCTAGAGCGCCTTCTGCGTGGAGACATGCGTGAATGGGCGTACCTTTGTTGAAGGTTGTGCATCAGGGCTGATAACTCGGCATGTAAAAATCGACTAACAATCATTAGCAGACCGGAGTTCTGCTGTGGTGACCCCTAACTGGGAAAAGCCGAAAGACAAACAACATATACTTTGCAATTTACTCATTAAGGTCCAAAAATAGGAACATATTTTAGATATTACTCGTATAACTTAGAAGTTGCAAGAGTAACAGGATTTGATTTAATATACATTTTCTGAAGGATCTGAAGTCTGAAACTCAAATGTGTGTAATTCTTTAGTGACTTCAATCCTCAGATTATCCCAGTGATTTGCCAGAAAACCACAAATGTTATGAAAAACAGACCTAAAATATGAGCCAATAATCTGGACAGTCTGAGAAAATCTGGACAGTTGAGAGGTATGCCAGCCAGTTGTTGCAGTGCCACATTTCACATGTATATTCCTATTTCTAATGGGATTGATTCCTTATAGTCCCCCATTTATTCACTATCACAATACTCCATCACTCAACTCCACTTTGTGGTCCATGTCCAATGTGCTCCTGATTCTTCTAGTTAGCTGCTGTGCTTCTTTCTGTCACTCAGCTATTTTCCTATGGAACAACAGGAGATGTTTCATTAACAAAGTCACTCTGTGGGCTTTGTTATTCTCAGAATGAGAGGCAGTGTACTCTTCTGCTTGCTGGCTCACTCCTTGTTGGCTGAACTGTTTTTTTTCCACCTTAGACTGTTCAGCATCCAAAAAAGTTTTTGCTCTTCCAGGAAAACTGTTCTGAAGAAAGCTGGATACAGCAGCCGTACATCTGCCTCTCTGCACTCCCTGATTGCCATTAAAGCAGTGGACATGCAAGTCTTAGTTCTAATTTTTTTTTATTTAATTTTAAATAACTTAAAGAAAGGAGGTGGTTTCACCAAAAATAAAGCAATCTCTGTGACCTAATTAGAAAAAAAAATAACAATACCTTCAACAACTCAGGTGCTAAATACAGTCACCATAAAATCTCTACTTCTGGTCCATTTTCAGGTAATAACACATGAGGTGTTTCCTCAGTATACAGTCCTTGGTAAAAGCGTCATCTTCAGACCCAATCCTGTGGGACTCCAGTTCTATATTAAGACTTCCAGGATGTCCTTGATTTCTCATTAGGCCTATACAATGCCTGCATTTTATACACCTTCCACTGACACCTTTAATTAATTGCCAGTGATACTTAAGTTACTCTTAAAGAGTTATCCATCTACCAATTACACATGTAATACAGAGAGCAGAGACACAGTTCACGGGAATGGCCCTGGATGCAGTCTTCAGGTGAGAACCACTGTTGCAGCAGTGCAACCTCAACAGTGGGTTGTACCTATCCCTTCCCCAGCTTGAAAACTGTGGTATCAAGGTCTTGGAATGATCTGTATGCTTTGGACAGCCATCTGCATTGTGGTGGATATCAGTTGCACCAGGAGTATGTTGTAATTTAAACTTAAAGGGCTATAAGATAAGGTCCAACTGCTGAGTGTTACATTGACCTACTTTTGCTCATAGAGCTACTGTAAGGCACTATGGCCAGTGACAAGTGTGAACTCCCTATGTATCAAGTAGCATCATAAGGACACTTGTGCCTACTTGTTGACCAAGCACACTTGTTCAATGGATGAACACAGCCTCCATTCATGTGAGTTTTCTACTCATATAGCAAACTGGATGTTCATCATTACTCAATCATTAGAATGATATGGTGCCTAGGCCCATAATCAGACAAATTGGTGTAAAATATGAAGTACTTAGTAAAATCAGGGGATGCTAGCACTGGTTTAGAGCACTAGATGTTCTTTAATTGTCAATACTCATGGATATCGTACAATTAGTCAAGTAAGTGAGAAGGCATGCTATGGTAGCAAAATGTGTCATGAGCTTCCTGTAATGCCCAGCCAAACCTTAAAAGACTTGAACTTGCTTCTTGGTCTGAAGTATTGGCCAGTCCCTTACTGCCTCCACTGTTTTCTGTTTTTTTTTTTGGGGGGGGATTTATAATACTCCTCGAATAATGTAATTGAGATCATTCACTTTAGTTTTGCCAATTTTGTTTTCAGAGGTACTCACTGTAAGCCCCACCTGTTTATGGAAGGTCAAGACACTTTTAGCTTTCAATAGGTATGAATCTAGTCTTCTAAATGGAACCTGTTATCATCTAGATATGCTGCAATTTCTGATTTTTATGGACCCTGTCCATCAACCATAGGAAGGTGACCAGGTCACCACAAAAGCCAAATGGGAGAATGGGATACTGAAATATGCCCTCGGGGGGGGGGGGGCAGTTTGTTTTTTTTTGCTTCCTCTGCCAATAACTTTATTGTTAAATCAAGGTTGATTAAGAACTTAGCACTTCCTAGTTGCTCCATTATTTTGTTTATGCAGATGATTTCGAGCTAAGAGAAGTTACTGAATCTCCAAATGACTTAGCCATCCTGCAGGAAGGTTTGTTCCAAATAAGTAACTGGTGCCAAAGTCAAGGACTGAAACTAAATGCCAAAAAATGCATTACTGTATCCTTTGAGAAGTCATCTATCCCAAGGAACTACCACTTTAATAAAAAGCCCTAGAAAGTTTACCCAGTTGTTTAAGATTTGGAAACTTATGTGGACAGTGACCTAGCTTTTGACCAATATGTCCATTGGTGTAAGAAAGTCCTTCTATATTGCACAGCTCATAAATAAAGGAACTGTGTCCAGATCTATGGATGAATGTCCCTCTTTACTCAGTCCACATTAGGCTAGACATTGAATATAATGCCCCCTTTGATATGTATCTGTGCAGACACCTGCAACAACTGGAACACCTTCAGAGATACCTTACTAAAAGGATACAAGGCTTAAACAACATGTCGTATATGGACCAGCTGAAAGCTATGTCGCTATACTCAGTATCCTACAGACTACTAAAAAGTGACCTGCGGCTAGCATGAAAGGTATCCTCCAACCCAATACTGATGAATTTACTGCACATCAGCAAGTCAAGTGGCATCAGAACTACTTACCCTAGGGATATAAATCTCTTTGGCAACATTAATATAAAAAGGGAAAATAGCTAGGCTTAAAATGGCCCTCAAGGGCAGTCAGTGTAGTACTTATCTATGAACTTCTGAACCTATATGCTAGTTGCAGGGCAACTATCAAACTTAGAAATACTGTTACATTTTCTAAAGCATTCCTATATTGTATACAGATTAATGTCATTTTAGCATACTATATAACAAATCTTTTTTGACACAGTTGAAGCTTTACATTGTCTGTTTAGTTTGGATTTTTCTGGTATTACTCACTGTGATATTTTAAGTGTTTCTTTGGGAGTAAGTAGGTCGCTGCCTAACCACCCCACCCCCCCCTTTTATTTTTGGTTTCTCTACCTTTTAACTTTTTTATTTTTTTCCCTGCAATGTCTTATGCTTATTTGTGTTATAAAGCATTCCTATCTCTTATTATTTTTGACATACTTTACTGCTAGATGCATCCATAACAATTTCAAAATATGACCATTATGTGTTTCTGCCCACTTTGCTCCTTTTCCACCTCCAGTTCCCCAGCCATCCCTTAAACTCACAACTTTATTCCATTCTATCCACTCCCCTTTTTGCTTACATGATAAATGCAGCTTAAAGAAACAAAGCATATAACTACACAACCAAACATACAAATCTCCCTGCCACCAAAATTTTCTTCTTCTCTTTCTTACACTGTCTGTCAAGCATATTAATACCCCTCACCCCACCACTCAACCCTTTCAGACTCATCTACTTGTCCCTCCAAATACCCCTTGGGGTCATCTCAACTAACCCTCTCTTGCTGCTCTTGTCTAACTTTTCCATCTACGGCAATAATAACTCCTCCCCTACTAAGATGAAATACAGCCCCCTACTGAAATGTCAGTACTCAAAATGCCTAGTGCCAACATGCCAAAAAAAAAAAAAAAAAAACAGGAGAAGAGCAAATCTCAAAGAATGGTTTCCTCATGAAAGTTCCTTTTTGTCCCCAAACTTATATATTCAAACTTCAAGATCACCATACCTTAGAGAAAAGGGAATATTCTAAGAAATTACATCTCAGATATAGTATATGTAAGTTCGAGCTTTTGACAATTCAGTCTCTGGTTTTCAGGACTCAGTCTAGCAGTTCCCAGCATTTCAAATGGTTACCGGAAATACACCTCTCATACATCTGTCAAAAATCCTTATTTCTTATACCTCAGTAATTTCCATTCAACTTCCCTATTCATGTATCCAAGTATGCACAGCGATGCTACCTATCCCTTCCCTTAGACACTTTTCATTACATGTCACGTCCACTCTGATTTACTTATACTATCAATCCATCTCTTACAAGACGCTCCCTTAAACCACCCAAATCCCTCTGTGTTCTCCCTCTGTGTTCTCCCCTATAATATTCCTCCTGCTCCTATGCAGCAACATTGAGTTTAACTTTGGCCCATCTCCTTCATCTTCCATCTTAAATAATGCCTACAGTATCAAAAACAAAATAAACCAACTAAACAGCTTTTTCACCCTCCACCACCCTGACCTTATAGTTATTGTGAAAAACTGAGGGGCTGCCAGCCCAGCCAGATAGAATTTTGTAAATAATTCTTTGTCATTGTAAATATTAATATGATCCACAGGCTTGTTTCTCAAATGTAAGATGTGCTGAGCTTCAAAAATGTAACTACAGTGCACCCTGCTGGAAGAAAGTGGATAAGTAAAGGATTTTATGACTGTGTTTGATCTCAAGCACCAGAGACAGGATGTCTGAAGCTAGAAATTCTTTCTAGTGTTTTAAGACAGAGATAATTACTAGGTTTCACATGTAAAGTGTCTTTTATTGCTGTGACTTCCTGGCAGGTGCAGATTACAAAAAGAAATGTTACAATTTTAAGTTCTGTGAGCCTGGGAACTTAAGTAGAGGTAACAAGAATAATGTAATCTGAAATTGCTCAGCAGTAATGTGTATTATCAATTTAAGGGCTATCTCAGAAAGTAAGGAGAGCATTTTGTATTTTGCTCTGGATCTGACAACTCACCAACACTTGCTTTGCTCTGTAAGTAGTTTATTTAGATCAGTGATTTCTCTTAGAGATAGATAGGAATATAGCCAGATTAGTCTAGCTGTTTTCTATAGTTATGTCAGACTGTCCTACAATATTGTTTTTAAAGTATTTTTCTGTGATTTCTGAACTCTCTATTATCACTGTGTTGAATTGCCGAGTAGTGTATTGTGTTTTTATTATTTATTATTAAATATTTTAAACCTTTCAACTATGGCTGTTTAGTGTAGAGATAGTTTAAGCTCTAGAGTACTTGCATGTATTTGGTGATACTGTACCAGTCACTCCAATAGCTGTAGCCCTGGGTCACACTTACTATTTGGATAACAGTAACATTGCACTCTAGAATTGGACACCCTTTGGTAAGGGCCTTTATAGTAGCTGATAAGAGAAGTTGGTGGCAGTGGATTACTATCTTATAGCCTGGGCAGAAGGGAGCATAGCTAGTGAACCTATGCCAGCCTTCCCCAGGAGTGTCTGTGTGTTTGTATATAACTCAAATCTCAAAGTGTGTGTGTGTGTGCCAGCTACTTGGGCAGGGACACGAAGCACTGGTTGGACAGAGAGGGTACTGGAGGTTTTGACTTGACTACTCAGCTGAGATCTGAACACTATAGCTGTGTTAGTGGGGAGTCTTATTTGGGATCTGGAGAGAAAGGGAGAAACCAGCCCCAGACTGAGTGTGATCTCTGTGTACTCTTAAAGGAAGTTGTAGTTTACTGTGCATGTACTTGTTATCCTCCCAATGTGGATTCCCCTCACTGGTGCTGTGGTGAAGATTGAGGCTCCTTGATTACTGGGCCAGTGCATGGGCATCACAGTTATAACAGAATCTTGACTCAAACTCACTGATCCCTCCATCCACCATTCCCTCTCTGGGTACAGCTATTATCTTGATGGGAGACTTGTTTCTAGACCTGGTGGTAGAACACTACTGCTATGTGAATCTAATTTAAATGTCCAACTCTTAGCTCAAAGCAACACTCCCTCAGACTCTCTTCCAAACTGCCTACTACTCCTTGCCCCTCCCCTAAAAACTTTCCTATTCATCTTGCTGTCACTTACCTCCCACCTCCCATCTCCTTAGCCAAATTCAAAACACTTCTGCTGGAAATTAAATAAATGATCTCTGAAACTTCATCCTGCTAGGTGATTTCAGTCTTAACCTTCTTGGTCCTAATCAAAACAATATCTTGGAAACCTTCAATGGCTTCAAGCTCACACAAGAGGTCACTGAACCCACCAGACCAAACCCTAACTCTTCTCAATACTCACTTCTTGATCTTATTATTACCAATACTCCTAGCATTCAGTTACATAACTGTCCTGGGCTCAAAGTATTGGAAGACGCAACTGGCCAATCTTGATTGCTGTTTTAAAAGCCATTATTGCATCTGTAATTAAACATGACTGCTCAGGATGTGGTCAAAACTGTAGCAAGTGTTTGTTACATTGTAACAAGTAGTTTGCTAGAGTTTAAAAGTAAAAAAAAAGAAATGAAACCTGAGTGATGTATGCACTTTGTGAGAAATATAAACTGTAACAACTGCTTGCTTACAGTTTAAAAGACAAATGCTATATGTCTTTTTTTAACTAAAACCTGAGCACTGTAGAGTTTCATGCAGTGTATAAACTGTAGAAATTGTTTGCTACATTTGTAGGAAGCAGTTTGCCACAGTTTAAAAAAAGATTTTCTGTTTTTTTTTTTTCTAAAATGAGAGGAAGGAGAATTGAGGCAGGGCACAGAAATTGGACTGGCACAGGGCATTGGCTGAGCCAGCTACATTTCTGATGACATTATTTCTCAAATTCTCACTCCTCCTCCTCCCCTTCCTTTCATGACCATTGTCCAATTAGCTTCAATATTTCTCACCACTTAAACAAAATAGCTCTCTCATTTCCTGCTGGAACAAATCTCAATCTAGCATTCTTAAACTAAAGACAACTGTAGGTTCATTAGACTGGTCTACTAATCTCTCTTTTACTGACCCAAACCACTGCAGTTTACCATCTTTAAAAATATACAAAAAACAACTATACCAAATTAGACATAATATGAAAACATTGGTTAAGAATAGATACAAGTTATATGACAATGATTTAGTAGAGAAATGTTAGCTAGTTGATAGAGAAATTTGAGGTAAGTGTAATAGCATCTTTAATTTTATATAAGGTATTAAAAGGAATTATGGAGGAAAATAAAAACTTGATAGAAATGATATTATATTATAAATACAAACAATTGTGGGAAGGAATGGAAGTTAAACAAAGAAGTAAAAGCATTGTGAATGAAGAAAGGAAAAAGTACCAAAAAAATTGCTATGGAAAATAAAAAAAAATAATCTGTTTGAAAAAAATAGAAAGGAATGGTACTTAAATATTATGAAAACATTTTATTGCATTAATCCATGGAAAGATGTTGAAATAGATAAGAAAAAAGCCATAATGATGAGCTATAACTATAAAAAGATTAAAACGTAATGATTTTTTATGGAGATGTCTATTAGAAAACTCTTGGTTTCGGCAAATATGCCATACAAGAAAAAGCAAGACAGAATATGTAATAAATGTGGAGAGTTTGAGACTACTGAGTAAGTGTTTTTGAAATGTGAAAGAGTTAATAATTTGTGGAAAGAAATATGTAAGCATTATAGGGTGAAAAGTTTATTAAAATTTGAACAAATAAATATGGACATAATAGAATTTGGTTATTATGGTGCATGAAAGCAGGAAGAAGTGAAGAAAATGGACAGAGTAATATTTAATGTTTCATGGACTATATGGAACGAGAGACTAAATGAAATTAAATACAATGGAAGATGGACTTTGACAAAGATTCTGGAGAAAATAATGTTTTGGTTGTCAATAAAAGAGCGTGGAGGGGGAATGCTTAAATTGAAGTTTATAATTATGGAGATTTGTAAATAGATGTAAATAATGTAAATATGTAAATAATATGTAATGTATATATATATGAATAAAAAAATCCTAATTTTGGTAGTAGAGAGAAGCATTTCTGTGTGACACAACATACATCCTTTTCCTGTTCCTTCTAGGCCAAGAGGTGGCCTGGAGAAACAGGGTGAAAATATGCTTGATTCAGCTTTTGCTGAAACTGAAATGAAAGTTGCTGAAAATGTAGTTGAAATGTAGAATCATTACCCAGAAGTTTTTTTCTGATGATGTGGGTAAAGAAAAACAGTGACATTGGAGAAAAATGAAATTGTAGCTGAAACAGAGATGGATTCAGAGGAAAGCTTTCAGATGAGATTGTTTAAAGGAGAGACAGTTACCACTGGAAAATGCATAATTACAATGTTCCAATCAAGGGGAGGGGGGTGTCCAGGATGAATATTTGGAAGAAATACAAAACCAAAGTGAGTCAGAAAATGGAGAAGCAATTTTATGGAGCGACATCATGGAAAAATAGAAAAAGGAGAAGAAGAGACTGTGTCAGAAAAAGTTCCAGAGACAAAAACAAAAGAAAGAACAAAGAAGAAAGAAGAAATAAAAGAAACAAATAAAAAAAGAAGTATACAGTACATACAAGCAGTAAAAAAGAAGAAAGTTTGGACAGGTATAGGGTTTGGGACCCTGTCATAGTACCCATGGGTGTCAAAGCAAAAGAGGTAAGAGCATTTATGTTAAATAATAGAGACTTTCTATGACTTGATATTTGAGACTGGGCAGGGCATGGAAAATGGAAAATTTTGGGGTGCATATGAACAAAAGAAAAATATTTAACCATGGTCAATATATGTGGTGCAGGCTTTTTACAGACAAACAAAAAAGAATAATGATCCAGTTTAGAACTGAAGTTGAAAAAAATAACTGAAAAAACATTTGTTAACTATATGTAAAAAAGTAATGGACACTACAAAAATATATGATGAAAGAGGACTATGGACTGGGGATAGGAATGTGGAGTAATATTGAAAATGGAAAATGATAATGTTATGCATGTACCTAGTATTATCAATGTTCATGGTAATAGGCATTTTGTGAAATACAGGGGTAAATCTAAGACTTGTCATTTTTGTGGGAAAAATATCATTTATTCAATTAATGTGATAAAAAAGATATTATTTATGTGATAAAACAGGGCATAATGCAAAAAAATGTGATTTGAAGTGCAAAAAATGTTGCAAAACTGAAGGGTGGAGCCAAGATAGCCAACTGACACCAGCAGTTTTTCAGAGCTCCATGAAACTAATATAAAAAATGGGAAATAACTTATTTTATTTTAGCAAAAATACTTAGAATTGATAGATGAAATTATTAGTAACTATGGTGAACTTAGGAAAGTTTATTTCCTGTCAAATTATAAAGGAGAATATATAATTTGTGGAGATGAGCACTTCGAAGACTTCTCATTGTGACATGACTTTAAAAAAAGAAATGCACCTTGTGATATCTGCTCTACAAGAACTTTCACTAAAAATGGATGCTTTTAAGGAGACTTTATGAAATCTCAAGGAAAGTTGTCAGAAACAGATTCTCTCAAGGAACTTATACAGCAGCATCAATCCAGAATAACACACTTAGAAGCATCTCTGAATGATCTTGATGGAAGACCGAAGAAAGAAGAAAGCCAGAAAGATTTTCTCATCAAACAAAACATTTGGCTTCTCAATAAAGTGGATGACCTGGAAAATTGGGAGAGAAGGTCAAATATAAAGATTCTTGGCATCCCTGAGAGAGCTGAAGGATAAGATATTATTTCTTTCCTGAATATCTGGATTCCAGAGATTTTAGATTTAAAGGAGGGTCTGTCTTTTGGTATTGAAAGGGCTCATAGAGCTTTAGGAAAGCCAGTGTCAACATCCTCTTCTCCTCCTAGATCAATAGTCATAAAGTTTCTATCTTATTTGGACAAGGAGTTGGTCCTAAAATCTGCCTGGAGGAAAAGTCCATTAACATTTAATCAAAACCCAATTAGGTTTGATAATGACTATTTTACCAGGGTTTTGAAACAGAGGAAAAAAGCTTGGCCATTAATAAAACTGTTAAAGCAGAATAACATCAAAACCCAGCTTATCTTTCCTGCCAGAATAAAAATTCTATATCAGAATGAAATGAGATCATTTAATGCCCTAGAGGAAGCCACTGCATTTATTAAAAACAATAACATTATTTCCTTACATGAAGATATGGGGCAGGATTCAGGAAGGCTTACACGGAGTTTAAGAGTAGTGTAAGCCTCCGTGTAAGCCTCCCAATTTAGGAACAGCCCAAACCTCCGTGTAAGAGACAGCTAACACGTCTCTTACACGGACTGGGCGTGGAAATGCTCAATACCTCATTTGCAGCTGAAAGATATGCACATGAGGTATTTGAGCAATCCAAGAAGCCCAAACCAATCCGTGTAACGGACGTGTTAGCTGCAGAAATGTACTCAGCTGACAACTGAGTACATTTCTGCAAAAATGAAAACGGAGCTATGTCAGCTCCAAATAAAGGGTGCATATGTTTCATTAAGCATGCCAATAGCCAAATATGTGGCCATTGGCATGAAAAAGTGTTGCAAAAATATTTTAAACAACTTTTTTTTTTTTTCGTGGGATTATGATGTGTAACTACAGCGCACACCCGCGCAAACGGGGTACGCTACCTAAAACTGAAAACCGAAGCTTATAAGCCCACAATTGTGGGATTTATGTATTACATGGCATGTCAATGGAGGGACTTGCAGAACAAAAACAATATGGCCTCCGTTTAGTGGTTGTCAAGGGGGGGAAGCTCCGTGTAAGACATGTAACTAAGCATTACTAGGCAATCCTATGTAAATGAGGGTTACAATACTGAATCACACTACCACATAGGTAATGAGCACTGTCTGAGTAGTGTAAGAGTTATAGAAGGGAGAGGAATAGAGTAAGAGGTAGGTGACATCATGGGGGGGGAAGGATAGAAATAAATGTATCAGATTGGAGGGCAATGTAAGGTGACAGATGACAGACAGACATCAGGGAGAGAGGTGTGTCCCAACAGAACACTCGAAAAGTCAAGAAACAGAGGGTGCAAACTATCCCTACACTCAAACTTTCTTGATATACGTGCATGCGCGTGTGTGCGCGCGTGTAAGGCAGGTTCAACATGTGGGAGCATGTTGCAAACCATTTACAACGGTTTGCGCAGGCGTGCACATGTGTAAGGCAGTGTGCGTGCGTTTTAACGTGAATCAGCCAAGTTCACACCGTGTAAGGATGTGTGCGCGCATGTAACACCGTGTAAGGATGTGTGCGCGCGCGTTTAAGCAACTGTGAGCGTGCTTAAGCTGGTGTGCACATTGCTCCTCCTGAGGAAACAGAGAGGAAACAGGAAACAACCAAAATACAGGGAAACTGCCAGAGGATACTGCTGGAGTTAATTGGTGGAAACTATTGGAAGCAGGCAATTACACAGGCAGACTAGAAGCCCAACCCAGCACTTAAAACACTGCAAAGAGCAGTGCAGGGTGTTTCTCACAAGAGATACTGCAAGAAAGTAAGCTATCAGAATTGAAAACTGAAAAAAGCTGAACTCAGAGCAGAAATGCTAGGGGCTGCCATAGCTGTTATAATCAGGCATAGGCAAATTGCTGAGGGTGGTGACAATGCAGATGCTGACAGACAACCCAGAGTGAGAAGAAGGAGAAGAGTATACAGGCCCAGGGTCACCTACCATGGGTTACATGAGCTGGAGATAGTAGACCGCTACAGAGTGGACAGAGACCTTCTGCAGCAAATTGTTGAGCTGTGCAGGCTACGCCTCACACACAGAACCAACAGAGGGGAACCCATCCCAGTGGAAACCAAGGTATGTGTTGGCCTAAGAATACTAGCAACAGGTACCTTCCAGAGACCAACTGGTGATATGATGGGGATATCACAGGCATCAGCCTCCAGGGTACTGCACCAGTTCCTGGATGCCATGTCAGCACATGTCGGTGATCATGTATATTTCCCCAATGCCCGTGAGGTTGTGGCCAGCAATATGCATCTCTTCCAGCAAATAGCGGGATACCCTGAGGTATTGGGTGCATTAGACTGCACGCACATATGCATCAAAGCACCAGCCGGTGAGCAGGGTAGAGCCTACATGAACCGCAAGGGCTTCCCCTCCATCAACTGCCAGGTCATGTGTGATGCCCAGGGCATAATAATGAATGTGTGTGCTGGCTGCCCTGGGAGCTACCACGATTCCCACATCTGGTATCTGACACAGCTGTACCAATCATTTGCCAGTGGGGACTTCCCACACGGACACCTAGTGGGGGATGCAGGTTACGCACTTGAGCCGTGGCTGATGACACCCATCAGAAATGCAGACACACCTGAACAGGAACGCCATAATGAGGCACACGCACAAACACGTAATGTCATAGAGCGTGTGTTTGGGCTGTTGAAGTCATTGTTCCGGTGTCTGGACACATCTGGTGGAGCCTTGCAGTACACACCAACTACATGTACCCAAATGATCATGATATGTGCTATGCTACATAATATGATCCTGCGGAAACAGCTGCAGCAGGACCAGCATAGGGCTGGGCCAAACATACCCCCACCATTGCCAAGGCCACCACAGGCAGAGGGTGACTCGGAGGAGGAACAACCTGACCTTGCCCCAGTAGGCAGAAGGAGGCGTGCCCAGTATGCCCTGGCCTTGGCAAAGAGGCAACGCATAGCACATACACTTGGTCAGTAGGAACACTGGGACTGATACCTGCTCTGACTCACTCATACAGTAACAGGGATGCCTAACATGACACAACCTGCTTCCAAACATGTACAGGGAGTGTAGTATGTGCATCCGACAGAGGCAGCCCTGCAGCACCACCCAAGGCATGAATGCCATGTGTCAAGTAATGTAACACCATGTACCATATGCACACCTGAGGACCCTGACTAACATCCACCCTCACCCATCACAAACCACAAAAACACAAACACACATTCATAGGTACCACAAGGGATAGGAACCTAGATGTAATGCTACCCAATGCCAGAAGTATAAACAGCAAGATGTGTGCAGTGTAACCGCACACAGTATAGAGGATGTAGATATCAGTGCTGTAATAGACAACTGGGTCAAAGCCCACACCAGCACTCTAACACTACCAGGCCACACCTCATACAGGGATGTACATGTGCAAAAACATGGAACAAGCTACAAAACGAGGGTGACTAGCAATAAATGTCATTGCTGCAGACCACTGTCCTAATAGCAGGAACTGCACCAGGCCTATGTTCATAGGTCCATACTAGGCTATCTGCCCTAGGGCATATATAAGCCTAGCCCAGAGTTTTGTGGCTTCAGCCACCCCTTCAGTTCTAAGGATAATATGCCCATTATTGTGCTGTGCCTCTGTCAAGCAGTGACACTGAGGTTATCCCTGGGGTATACCTGCGATCTCCCTTCCATTGGTCATGATTTCTCTCGAACAAAGCCAGCGAGGTGCCCAGCCTCACATGTACCAGGATGATGTTCCACAGCATAAGGAGTCTCTCGGTGATGAATCTGTCCCTCCAGCATGACCTATTAATAGCCGTTTTGAGGTTTAAGTCTCCTGCCCTTGTAGATCTGATGGAGTTAGAGGTTTTGAGGTGAAGCATGTTCATTAATTCCGGGTTGGACATGGCCTAGTATGTCAGGCACAGGCCACCTCTGAGCAGATGGTAGGCGACTGAATAGAGCTGGGGTTCCTGCAGTCAGGCAGCATACGACATACATTTGAGACCTTTTATCCTTCTGGTGAGCAATGTTTGGGGCCTGTCCAATTGCTGCAAGTGTTGGGTCAGAAACATTCCGAATGGGGCATTGTACTCAATCATTGGTCTGATGAGTGATGAGTACAGGGGAACAATGACCTCCCTTGATCTAGATGTGAATCCCTGCATGATGAGGTGGGCAATGTAGAAGGTCTCCCTAACTACTTTGGCAATGTGAGTGTCAAATGAAAGGTTACCATCAACCTGGGTGGCCAGATCCCTGATAACCTCTCCTGTGCTTAGAGGAGTAACACCTATATGGGAATTAGGGGTAACCTTGTTCTTCCCAAAGGGTATGACTATGCATTGTTTAGCGTTTAACTTTAGGCCATGGCTCTGGCACCAGTTATCCGTTTCTATGAGACCCGTCTGAAGGATGTCTGTGTCAGATGGGTTGTCAACAATGGTTCCCAGTTAGCAGTCATCTGCAAACTTTGTCAGCCATAATCCTCCTGTGTTTGCTTGTACTTCTGAAAAGTAGATGCCGAACAAAAGTGGGCCCAGGACTGAGCCCTGTGGGACACCACTTGTGACAGGCTTGGAATGTGACATGGCGCCAGCAGCCTTGACCCTGTGGGTGCTGTCACTTACCAGTTTGTAACCCATCTTGTGATGTATGGGTCTACATTTAAGCTGGTGAGTTTGTCAATGATACCCGAGTGGGGTATTGTATCGAAAGCCTTTGCCAGGTCAAGGTAGGCTGTGTGGACTGCTTTGCCCTCATCAATGGCCTTGGTGACCGTTCTGAAAAAGTCAACCAAGTTTAAAAGGCATGATCGCCCTTGACAAAGCCAAACTGGGTTGGATCCAAAGTCTGCAAGTCCCCTATGTCTCCATTTATGAGTTCCATTATGATCCTCTCCATAGCTTTGCAGACCAGGCTTGTCAAGCTGATGGGACGGTAGTGTCCGGGGTCGGTGGAGGCACCACCTTTGTGAAGTGGGACCCCCGTTGCGTATGCCACTCCTTGGGTACGTATCCTGAGGTGAGGTCAAGATTAAACAGCTGCCCTAACTGCGGGTTCAATTCCTCATTGAGTTCGTGGAGCCCACAACCGGGGACACCATCCGGTCCCATGGATGCTGTGTTTCACGCCTTGGATAGAGCAGTTCTCACCTGAGCATTTGAGATGTTTGGGGGGCTACAATCCCCTGGTATAGATATCCCTCCCTTTGGGGGGGAGGGGGGGAATATGCACTGAACCTGTCAGCCAGTATGTTGCCAATGTCTGTAGGTTCAGTGATCTTTACATCATTATGAACTAATCCTGAGCATATCCGGGAGTCACCTCCCAGGTTTCCAACATAGCTAAAAAAGGCCTCATGAGTGTCTTCTGAGTCCTTAGCGAGTTTTCTCTGAAAATGTTCCCTGGATGATTTTATGGGAGATCTCATTTCTTTACTCATAATGAGCAGGTGTGTCTTCCCTTCTACGGAATTTGCTCTATCTTGTAGTAGCTCCTTCCTTCTGATGTAGAGCACGTTTATGGCTGGGGTCCACCAGACTGCACGCATGCCTTTGGTACAAAGAGTCTTTGTTTTGTGTGGGATTGCCTGATCCATGCAGTCCTGGAGGTGCTGGTAGAAGGCATTTGTAAGTGATTCAGTGGCTTGGGTAATGGTTTCCGCTGGCTTGGGGGCCCTGAAAGAGACCACACCAGTCTTTAGAAGTGAGAAGTCGGCTTCTGAGAAGTTCTTCACTGTGGTCTTCTTTATCTGGTGTGGGGGCGGGATGTGGACTTCCAGTGAGATTAGTTTATGATTTGATCTCACCAATGATGGGTATACTTCTGGTGTTGAACATTGTGACCCCATGTTCGTGATGATGTGATTTAGTATGTTGTCTCCTCTTGTGGGGATGGTGACTACTTGTTCCATGGCATTTGAGGTTATGAACTCTAGGAACCTTTGGCCTAGAGTGTTGGGCCTTGATTACTGATCCCAGTCTATATTTGGATAGTTAAAATCACCCAGTATGATGGTGTTTGGAGATACATTTATCCCCTCCAGTGTTTTCAGGAAAGCTGTGTGAGGTTCCTGAGTTTGAGAGGGTGGCCTGTAACCTGCTACAAACTGCTGAGCAGTCTTGCCTACGGTTAACTGCACCTGGATGGTTTCTGATGCATTGTGTGTTGCCACCAACCTTGAGGTGAGGGTGTCCTTGATGAATATGGACACCCACCCTCCTTTCTTGGTGTCGTCCGGATTTTGGGTCCAGAACGCATGATATGAGGTAACACCTGATACTGCTGAGGTGCTGTCAGGAGCCGTGAACCAGGTTACAGTCACAGCACAGACATCGATATTCCCCATACTGAGAAGGGCTTCGAGTGCGTGCATCTTGAGGTTGAGACATCTGGCATTGAGCAGCATTACCCTTAGTTTATTTCCTTTTTGTGTTCTAGGGTGGTAGGTTCAGAATCTGAGCCTTGCCTAAAAAAGGCACAATGGGGGTTGCAAGAGCCTTAGCCAAATTCCGGAAGCCCAGGGGTGACAGGTGCAAGCCGTCCCCTGCAAATCAGCGTGGCTTGTCCAGCATGTCATCCCAGGCAGATGGACATTGGATCCCCTTTGGATGACACCATAGATTAAGCCAATTATTACAGCTGATCATCTTGTCTCTGTATTGTGGCATCATTCTTGGTGAAGGTAGGATACTGCTCAAGGTCAGGGTCATACCTGCCTGGGCTACATAAGCAGAGAGCTCCCCTATGTCTCTTTTCATGTAGTCCAGGGAGGTACATCTCAGGTCGTTCACACCAGCATGGACAATGACTGAGTCATACTTGTACTTGCAGTTGAGTGACCTGAGAGCTTGCATCATGTGGTGGATTCCAGCGCCCAATAGGCAGCTTACTGTGACCTTCTCCTTACTCAATCTGGTGAGTGGGACATCAGTGTGTCTGACTATGGAGTCACCTATGACAAGTGTGTCTGGCATTGTGTTTGGCCTTAAGGGCTGTGAATGTTTGGCACACTGACTCTGTGGTCTATGAGTTGCATGTGCTGTGCCCTGTGGAGGCAGTTGTTTGGGTGTCTGCTGTGGTGGCCTCTGCTGGTATGGCAGATCTGTGATCAGAGCCTCCGAGTATGTCTTTGTGTGTTTATGTGTATGATTTGAAGTTGGGATAGTGCTATGTGAGACTGGGTTTGTGGTGTGTGTGTGGTCACCTTCTCCTCCTCTCTGGTCCTGCCAGTCCTATGTTGAGAGAGCCCAGCCTCCAGGTTGGCTATATAGTTGCATTTCTTGCATGCATTTGTGTTTTGTGGGAGAAGGAGAGGGTTGTCTGTGTACATGCGTCAATTGTAACATTGCCTCAATATTCCCAGGTTCACCAGCTGAGCAGGAGAGGACACTAGCAACTGATCCCTTGACATGCTAGAAGGAATAGACATCAAACTGTTGGAAGACAGGAAGATATCAATCCCCCCAAACCACATTATATCGCTTGACTGACAATACCTACACATACACCATAGTGTCATATTTCATAGTTTACAACTAGGCTAACTGCCCTAGTGCATTTATAAGCCTAGCCATAGTGATGTGGCTATTGCCACCCCTTATAGTGGTAATACATGTACAGAATAGATTCCGAATAGTGTGCCTCTCACTTAGTAGTGACACATTATGACCCCCATACAAAATTGAATACTTTGAATGTGCCTCTGTCTAGTAGTGACACAGGGAGGACCCCTGGGGTAAAACTACAATCCCACATCCAGTTGTCCAGACTTCTCTTGAAGAGAGTCAGTGAGGGACTCTGTCTAACATGAACTGGGATACTCTGCTAGAGTGTGAGATGCCTGTGAGTTATGACTCTGTCCCCCAGCATGTCCTATACATGTATGTGCTGAGGTTCAAATCATCAGCTCCCATGGTTCTGGTGGATTTGGATTGCTTGCAGTGGAGCATGTCCACCACATCCTGATTGGACATGGTCTTGTATGTCAGGCATAGGTCACCTGTAAGTATGCGGTATGCCACTGAATAAAGCTGGATTTCCTTTAGTCTGGAAGTATATGACATGTGTTGTAGAGCCCTGATCTCCTTGGTAAGGTACTGTTGGGGTCTCTCCAGCTGTTGCAAGTGCTGGGTGAGGTACATACCAAATGGGGCTTTGTATGCAATCATGGGCCTGATAAGAGAGAAGTATAGTGGTACAATGACCTCCTGTGATCTGGATGGAAAACCCTTCATGATAAGGTGGGCAAGATAGAAAGTCTTTCAAACCACTTTGGCAACATGGGTGTCAAATGAGATGTTACTATCTACATGTGTCCGCAGGTGTCTGATTTGTATTCTGTGCTCAGTGGGTTGCTGTCTATGTATTGATTTGTGTGTACTTTGTTCCTCCCAAAGGGGATGACCACACATCAGTTGCAGTCAGTTTCAGGCCATGATTCCGGCACCAGCTATCTGTCTTTGTGACGGCATTCTGTAGGATGTGTGTGCTGGCTGATGTATTCACGTATGGTACCTAGGTTGCAGTCATCTGCAAACTTTGTCAGCCACAACCCTCCTATGTTTGCTTTCACATCTGAAAAGTAAATGCCAAATAAGATGGGTCCCAGGACAGATCTTTGTGGGACACCACGTGTGACTGGCTTTGAATCTGACAAGGCACCTGCAATGTCGACTTCATGGGTTCTGTGTCCTAGCCATTTTGCAAACTATCCTGTGACATATGATTTGATATTTCAGCTGTTGAGCTTGTCTATGATGCCTGAGTGGGGTATTGTGTCAAAGGCCCTAGCCAAGTGCAGGTAGGCTGTGTGGACCGCGTAGCCCTCATCAATGGCCCTACTGACAGTATCAAAATAGTCAACTATGTGCAAAATGCAGGATCTGCCCTGTACAAAGCTGAACTGTGTGGGATCAAGGGTCTGTAGGTCACCAATGTCTCTGTTTAAGAGTTCCATAATGACTCTTTCCATAGCTTTGCAGACAAGGCTGGTTAAGCTTGTGAGATGGTAGTCCCCAGGGTCTGTGGAGGCATCTCCTTTGTGGAGTGGGACCACTGTTGCTGTACGCCAGTGTTCAGGTACACATCCTGTAGCAAGGCTAAGGTTAAATAGCATTTGTATATACAGGTTTAGCTCCTTCTGGAGTTCACATAGCACGCAACTGGGGATACCATCAGGTCCCATTGATGCTGTGTTCTTGCCTTTGCTGAGTGCAGCTCTCACATGGACATCTGAGATGACAGTGAGGTTACATTCATCTGTGATAACTATCTTCTGTTGGGGGTGAGGGAGGGGGAAAAGTGCACTGAACCTGTCTGCCAGAATGTTGCCAATATCTGTCAGGTCACTGAAATATATGCTGTTGTGTACCAACTCAGAGCATATCTGAGGGTTCCCACCCAGGTGTCTGACATAACTGAAGAAGGCAGTGTGGTTATCTCTATCGTCTTTGGTGTTTATATCTCAAAGTTGACCTTGGATGTCTTTATGAGAGAATGTAGCGTTTTACTAGTGCTGCTCACAGCCACCTTCCTTGTAGGAGATGTAGCTCTGTCTTGCATTAGTATCCTTCATCTGTTATACAGTTTGTTTATGGCTGGGGTCCACCAGACAGGCCACATTCCCTTGGTGGAGAGGGTCATGTGTCTATTAGTGATTGCATGGTCCATGCTATCTCAGAGATGTCCGTAGAAAGTGTCTGTGAAGGAGTCACCATTGTGTGTTGTGGTTTCCACTGGCCCAGTGGGCTTAACGGATACCATCTCAGTCCAAAGAAGTGTGAAGTCAGCTTTTGAGGTGTTTGTCACTATACTCTTTGTATTATACTAGCACTGACACAAGTGTAGACAATTTCCCAGAATCCATCAAACAAAACAGACATGCAAAATGTAACACTTCCACAAGAGGGGTAAGCATACTGGATGTGATAATCAGAAATATGTGTACTGGATGTCAAGATGAGAAGTGTATCCCTCAATGGTAAGACCAGACCATAGAGTAATCACACTGTAGTTACACATCACGACCCCAGTCCCTGGCCAGACTACCACAGTGAAACACATGTATAAAGCATAGCTTGCACCCCTACAAACCAATGTGGAGTCCATGAAAAGCCCTGTGCAGGTCCAGAATATGGGACACACTGCAGAACATGTTATACAGGCATACCAGGAACACAGCCAAGAGTTCTTGGAGTCTGCAATCACAAACAACAAGACACAATGCCATACACCCAGGCATCTGGCATGCTGGACACCATAAATTACTGAACCATTGAAGAGAATGAGGAAGCTACCACATGATAGATCTAACATGAAAAGTGAAGTAATCAGTGATCACTAGCATGGCAATAAAATGTGTCCACACATACAATCCACTAAGGCCAGGCAAAACAAGTAGAATCTGTGAATCCAGTGGCAATGTGACACCTGTCCCAAGTACACACACAACAACAACTCACCCCAATAAATACAAATGTATGTGATAGATGCAACCAGGTAGCCAAACCGGGGCCTGAGCACCCCCAAATCAGTACTGTCAAAACTAGTCAGGAGGACAAGGTAACCACATACACCACAAACCCAGTCCCACATAGACCTACAACGACTGTAAACCAAACACATAAACACAAAAACATTCCCAGAGGTCCTAATTACAAACACACAACACCAACACAAGCCTCCAAAGAAGACACCCAATAAAACAAACTCCAGACATAGCACATGTAACACATAGTACACAAAGCTGGTGTGCCAAACAGTCACAGGACAGAAGGAGAAACAACATGTCTGATACAGTTGTAATAGGTGACTCCATAGTGAGACATGCTGCTGTCCCAGGGATGGCTTGCACCTGTTACCCATGAGCGTCTGGATATTGCCTAAGGCTTTTGCAAACTACAGAGATCCTCCCGTAGGCAAGGCCGAAAAGAGCAACCCACCACCATTGTAAACAAAACTGGAAAGAAACAGAAGGGTAATGCTGATCAATGCCAGATGTGTAAACCTCAATATGCATGCTCCTGAGGCCCTCCCCAGTATGGAGAACATTGATGCCTGTCCAGTGATACACACCTGCTGCAAGCCTTGTGACAGCACACCAGCACTACCAGGTAATACCACATATCATGTGTTATGGCCACAAAACCTGTAACAAAACATAAAAGGAGGGTGAGTATCCATATTCAGCACAGACAGACATACGTCCAGTTAACTGACAATGCCTATGTCATTGCAGTCCACCTATGTGCAACTACCTGTACACAAGACTGCTGTACAGTCTGTAGCATGCTACAGACCACACTCTCACACACAGGAACCCCACCCCACTGTCCTGAGGACAGTGGACAGGATGAATGTACCACCAAATACAAAACAAGGTACTCACAAATTACCACATAGGTGGTAAACCATTATGTGTGGAAGGAGTAATCAGGGACCTAGTGACACAAGTGGACAGTCACCTGTCATGTGACAGCCACATCGCCAATATGTCTAGGAAGACTGTCTATATTCTGTATCATGAAAGGATTCACATCTACGTCAACAAAGGTCATTGTGCCCCTATACTGTTCCCCTATCGGACCATGTTGTAATACAATGCCTCATTTGTGATGTACATTACCTGGCACCTGCAGCAGTTTGAAAGACCTCAAAGGTACCTCAGCAAGAGTCAGAAAGGGTCTCAACTATATCTCATATGCCGCCTGGCTGTAGACACCACAGCCGAATGCAGTCACATACTGCCAACACAGAGGCATTGTATGTCTGTTGTACAAGTCCATGTCCAACACAGAAGTAATGGACATGCTCCACCCCAGAAAACTCATAGCCATCAGAGCTGTGTGAGTCGGAGATGTCAGCCTTAACACATAATCAAATAGGATGTGCTGGAGGGACAGATACCTAACCCTGAGTCTCTCCACACCCTGGAACAGAATACCACTACATGTTAGGCAGAGCCCCTCACTGACACTCTTCAAAAGGAAGTTAGCAAAATGGATGGATAATTGTAGATGTACACCGGGGGTCTTTACTGTGTCATGTCCAGACAGAGGCAGAGCTAAGTAAATCATAAGTGGCCATAATATTCACATAGCAAGGGGTGGCAAAAGCCACATGTACTGTGGCTATGCTTACAAATGCCTTAGGGTGGATAGCCTAGTATGAACCCATGAACCTACTATGATACAAATTGTACGGAACACTAAGGAAAACTCAAAGGCTGCTGCAACTGATGGTAGTAAGTGTGTTGTGAATTCCTGGATATGCTCTGGATCACACAAATATTACAAACAACATACCAAACACACACACGTATTGCCAACAGACATCCTGACAGGTGCAGTGCAAACCCCCCCCCCTCATAATGCCAAATATCTTTCCCAGCAGATCGCTGCCTCCCTGACATTATGTCAGCCTTACCACAGGATATGTACCCAAACAGCAGTGTACAACAACAGTGGGTGTTCTCAAGAAAGGTGTCGCCTGAATGGATACTAAAAACAACCACCACAGATTCCTGAGAAGCTTGGTCTGCACAGCTATGGTAAGGATCAGCATGTACCGCAGACATAACGATATTGGGGATCTATTGACACCCGACCCTAGCCAGTGTGGGTGTATGAAGTGCAGACCCCGCCCCTAAACATGTGTGACTCAGTTGAAACAGTGCATGAGGTCACTGATGAGGGCAATGTGGTCCACACAGTGTAGCTGGACCTTGCAAAGCCTTCCATACAATACCCTACGTGTGCAATATAGATATGCTCACCAGCTGAAATATATACCCCAATGTCACTAGAGGGGTTGCAAACCAGACCAACGACAGAACTGACATGGCCAGACATGCTGTAGCCATGTCAGACTACAAACCACATATAACAGGTATCCCACAAAGCTTGGTCCTGGGACCTTTCCCGTCTGGTATATATGCCTCATAGGTACAGGCCAACATGTAAGGACTGTGCCTGAACATGTTTGCAGAGGACTACAAACCGCCTAACATATCTGACACTCCAGCTGACACAAGCATCCCACAAAAGGGCCACATAGAAACAGACAACCGGTGCCATAGCCATGTCAGCATGTGAAATGGAGACAACTGTATAGTCAACCTCTGTGGATATACAGTAAGTGACCACCAATTACCACATAGGTGTTAACCCATTACATACATCACATGTAATGATGGACCTGGGTACACAAGGGGATAGATATCCTGCATAGGACAAACATGTGGCTGTAGTGTTAACAGAAACAATCCATATACCAACCGATTCATGACGGATATGACATCTAGATAAGGGGAGGTCATTGTGGTTCTGCAGTTATCCTTTATCAGTGTTACAAATGACCACAACAGCCCCTGTGGGGTGTACCTCAGCAGACACCTCCATCAACTGTAAAGTCCACAACAGTACCGCACCAGGAGTATCAAAGAGCTTGAACACATGTAATGTGTTGCCTGATTAAACAGAGTGCAACTCCACACACTGCCATGCTGGCCACCCAGACGCAAGCTGTGCCGGATGTAGAAAGCCATGTCCAAGCTGGAATCAATGAACATGCTGCACCTTGTACAATCTGAATGGCAGTGAGCTATGCACATGAGGGACCTGAACCCCAGCACTGACATACATAGGACAAGCTGTACTGCATTATCCATAACACAGAAGCCACCCCCACGCATGAGTAAACTACCAGTACAGGTTATCCATAGAGTCACTCATTGATTCTCCTCAACAGGAATCTTAATGAGTGGATGGGAGACGGTAGGTTTATCCTGGGTATCAATATTATGTCACAGGTAGACAAAGGCACAGTATACTACACAAGACATATGTCATGGCAAACTACACTTACAATGTGTCGAAGGACAAACACACTCTCTGACTAGCATTAGAAATGGCCTAGGGCACATCGGTAGTGTTTGCCAATGTACACCTATGTTGTGGAATACACTACTGATGTTGGATGAGGCTGTTGTAAGTAGTTCATATCCGAACATAATGCAACATAGTCAGATAGGTTCATAGGTTTATACTAGGCTATCTGCCCTAAGGCAGTTATAAGCCCAGCCCAGAGTTTTGTGGCGACGCCTTATATGGAAACAATACTGTGCCCATTAGTTTGTCATGCCTCTGCCCAGCAGTGGCACAGAGACGGTCCCCGGGGTACACCTATTATCTCCCATCCACAGGTAAAGATTCCCCTTGAACAGAGCCAGTGAGGTGCTCTGCCTCACATGGACCGGGATTGTATTCCACAGCATAGGGAGTCTCTGAGTGATAAATCTATCCCTCCAATATGTCCTACTTATATCCCTGCTAAGGTTTAAGTCACTTGCCCTAGTGGTTCTGGTGGATTTGGCGATTTTGAGGTGGAGCATGTCCATTACTTCCTGGTTGGACATGGCCTTGCATGTCAGGCACATGTCACCTCTGAGCAGACGGTATGTGACTGAATAGAGCTGGAGTGTCTTCAACCTGGCAGCATATGACAGATGTTGGAGACCCTTTATCCTTTTGGTGGGGGACTTTTGGGGTCACTCCAATTGCTGCAGATGTCAGGTGAGATACATCCAGAATGGGGCATTGTACTTGATCATTGGTCTGATAAGTGAGGAGTACAGGGGAACAATGACCCCACTAGATCTGGATGTGAATCCCTTCCTGATCAGGTGGGCAATGTAGAAGGTCTTTCAAGCCATGTTAGCAACGTGAGTGTCAGGAGAAAGGCTACTGTCAACCTGGGTCCCCAGGTCCATGATAACCTCCTCTGTGCTTACAGGACTGCCACCTATATGGTAGCTTGGGGTTACCTTGCTTTTCCCGCAGGGTATGACTATACATGTTTTGGCATTTAACGTCAGGCCATGGCTCTGGCACCAGCTATCAGTGTCCATGAGTCCCTTCTGAAGGATATCCGTGTCTGATGCACTGTCCACTATGGCGCCCAGTTTGCAGTCATCTGCAAACCTTGTCAGCCAAAGTCCTCTCATGGTGGCCTGTACCTCTGAGAAGTAGATGATGAACAATAGGGGGCCAAGGACTGAGCCCTGTGGGACACCACGTGTGACCAGCTTGGAGTCTGACATAGCGCCAGCAACTCTAACCCTGCGGGTCCTGTCCTTAAGCCAGTTTGCAACCCATCTTGTGACATATGGGTTTACATTTATGTTGGTAGGTCCTTCTACAATACCCAAGTGGGGTATTGTGTCGAAAGCCTTTGCAAGGTCAAGGTCGGCTGTATGGACTGCCCTTCCCTCAGCAATGGCCTTAGTGACTGTTTTGAAGAAGTCGACCAAGTTCAAAAGGCATGATCTGCCCTTGACCAAGCCAAACTGGGACGGGTCCAATGTCTGCATGTCCCCTATATCTTTGTTTATGAGCTCCATTATGACCCTCTTCATAGCTTTGCAGACTAGACTTGTTAAGCTTATGGGGTGGTAATAACCAGGGTCCATAGAGGCACCGCCTTTGTGCAGATGTGCACAACTGGACCCTAACCAGGCTGTTGTGCACACTATGGAAATGTAAAGCAGTGATAGGACTAAAGCCCAGGATACTGACCACCACAGTGAAAGTACTGAACCACTACACTATACAGTACTGCAGTGTTAGGTCAGTATAAACGGATGTTGACAATTGTGTGCAAAGTATCCCATGTATAACCTGCAGGCACAGTATAATCCCTGTTGTGTTCACACAAAAAGCATTTGGACAGTAACTACACAACATGGCACAGAACACACAACCATAAACTGGAGATATTTGTTGACGGTCACACTCATCCACAAATGTGATGGGCTGCAGAGTTCAACATATGGAAAGCTCACACTGGGCATGCTCACACGCTTAGATAAATGAGACATCTTTCACACAACATGCCATGGGAAGGCTGAACTGGGCATGCTCACACACTTAGTCCAAATGTTACTCCTAGCAACTGTGAAAACACACCAGAGGATGCTCATTCCCCTTTCTAGACACTGATCATGTCAGCACCCTATAAGTATATCAGGAGAAAAGAAATTGCCCAGTAATCCGAATAGCGCGCTCCACTAATGCGTCCGTCTCTAGTGCCATAACATAGTTAGATAGGGGTTTGAATCCAGACAGTGGCAAGTGTGTATGAAAGGAACATCCCTTTTGGCAACTGTGAAACCACACCACAGGATGCTCATTCCCCTTTCTAAACCCTGATGATGTCAGCACCCTATAAGTATATCAGGGGAAAAGAAATCCCCCAATAAACCGAATAGCGCGCTCTGCTAATGCATCCGTCTCTACTGTCATAACATAGTTAGGTAGGGTTTGAATCCAGCAAGTGTGTATGAAGGGGGGTACGTGTGTGTGTATGAAAAGAACATCCTTTTTGGCAAGTGTGAAACACACCACAGGATGCCCATTCCCCTTTCTAAACACCAATGATGTCAGCACCCTATAAGTATATCAGGAGAAAATAAATCTCCCAGTAATCCGAATAGCGCGCTCCGCTAATGTATTTGTCTCTAGTGTCATAACATAGTTAGGTAGAGGTTTGAATCCAGCAAGTGTGTGTGAAGGATGTAAGTGTGTATGGACAGAGCATCCCTTTTGGCAAATGTGAAAACACACCACAGGATGCTCATTCCCCTTTCTAAACACTGATGATGTCAGCACCCTATAAGTATATCAGGGGAAAAGAAATCTCCCAGTAATGCGAATAGCATGCTCTGCTAAAGCGTCTGTTTCTAGTGTCGTAACATAGTTAGGTAGGGGTTTAAATCCAGCAAGTGGCAAGTGTGTGTAAAAGGGGGTAAGTGTGTATGGAAGGAACATCCCTTTTGACAAATGTGAAAACACACCACAGGATGCTCATTCCCCTTTCTAAACTCTAGTGTCGTAACATAGTTAGGTAGAGGTTTGAATCCAGCAAGTGGCGAGTGTGTGTAAAAGGGGGTAAGTGTGTATGGAAGGAACATCCCTTTTGGCAAATGTGAAAACACACCACAGGATGCTCATTCCCCTTTCTAAACACTGATGATGTCGGCACCCTATAAGTATATCAGGGGAAAAGAAATCTCCCAGTAATGCGAATAGCGCACTCCGCTAATGCATCTGTCTCTAGTGTCATAACATAGTTAGGTAGGGGCTTGAATCCGGCAAGTGTGTGTGAAGGGGGGTAAGTGTGTATGAAAGAAATATCCCTTTTGGCAACTGGGAAAACACACTACAGGATGCACATACCCCTTTCTAAACTATATCACAATTATTTATGGCTTTTGATTACAGACATGTCACGTATGTTTTGCCCACACAGAATGCCCATGTGTGCGGGTTGTCTCTCACAATAATGCATGACATTGATTAAACCAGTTATGGCAATGCACACATGATGTATGTGTGTGCCAAATACACATATGTACCTGTGACCTTCAATAGTTACCATGTGTGATGCCTGCCACATGTGAATACATGGTATTTGCACAGGGTAACATTATGACTGTGGTCTTCTGTGCAGGTGCTGCATGTGGGATGTGTATATACAGTGTGAGATGTAGATGCTATCAGCCTAGTAGTGAGGGATACACACCTGGTCTGGGGCATATAGTATACATGTTGTTGATGAACAGGTGCTGCATGTTTTCACCTGTTGTGGGAGTGGTAAGGCGTTGTTCCATAGCAATGCAGTGACCGCATGTTAAGAACCGTTCAGCTAGGGTGTTGTAGTTACAGTACTTCATTAGCATGCAGTAATATGTCAGCATCCCTGGTGAGGGTCTGATGCCAGCCAAGGTCAGGGTTCTACCAGCCTGTGTCACATGCTCAGTGATCCCTTCCATGTTCCCTATCATGTATCCCAGTGAGGGACATCACACATCAGCTGTGGTGGCATGGACAATGACTGAGTCATATGTGTCCATGCATCTGACTGACCTGTATGCTTGTGTTATGTGGTGGACCATAGTGTCCCATGAGCATATCACTGTGACCTCCACCTTGTCCAGCCTGGTGAGGATGTCCTCACTGTACTGGACGATAAAAGTACCTAACACAACTGCAGCAGTAGTGTTGTATAGCTGTACAGACTGTGCTTGTTTGGCACACAGGATTTGTGTGCTATGTGTTATGCGTGCTGTGTGCAGGCCTAACGTATGCCTGTGTGCCAGCTGCAGAGGTGTCTGCCAGTCATGTAGGATGCTATCCTTAGGCTCCACGAATGGCCCGGTGTGTTTCCATGCTTGTATTGCTGTCAGTGTAGGTCCACATCAGACTGGTATTGCAGTCACTGTAGTATGTCATGCCACCTGGCAGGTTATGCCAGTACTGGGTTCAGAGTGCTTAGTCCACAGTTTGGCCATGTGTTTCCATCTCATACATGTGTTGTACATCCATGGGTAGGGGATAGGGTTGACTGTGTACATGTGGCAGCTGTGACATTACTACATGACTCACAATTCCACAACTGTACCATAGAGGTGACTGACAACTGACCTTTGCACATGCTACCATAGTATTGAGATTGCATTGGTGATTAACAGCACATAGGGCCAATGGTGAACAAGATACATAGGTCCATAGGTTCATACAAGGATATCTGCCCAGGGCATTTATACACCTAGCCAGAATGTGTGTGGCTTTCACCATGCATTGTAAATCTATCTTGCTATGCCCTTTTCCAAGGTTAGTATACTGTGCCTCTGTCTAACAGTGACACATAAGTGATACCCAGGGTAAACCTACAATGTCACATCCAGTCATTAATATCACTCTTGAAGATAGTCACTGAGTGACTCTGCCTAACCTCTATTGGGATAATATTCCAGAATGAAGGGAGCCTCTGAGTTATGCATGTGGCCCTCCAGCATGTCCTATGTATATCACTCCTGAGGTTCAAGTCTTTCCAGCGCGTATCCTGATGGTATCTGGATATTCTGAGGTGCAGCATGGCCATTAAGTCAGGGTTTGACATGGCTTTATATGTCAGGCACAGATTGCCTATAAAGAGGCAGTATGCCACTGAGTAGAGCTGCTGTTTCTTTAACCAGTCAGTATGTGGCATCTGTTTGAGCCCTTTGATCCTCTTGTCGAGGCATTATGTGGTCTTTCCAGTTGCTGCAGGTGTCTGGTAAGGTGCATGCCGACAGGGTCATTGTAGTCATTTATGGGCATGATGAGGGATGAGTAAAGAGGCACAATGTCCTCCCCTGATCTACATGTGAATCCCATCATGATGATGTGGCCCATATAAAATGTTTCCTAACCACTTTGTCCATGTTGTTGTCAAATGGTAGAATGTTATCAACCTGTGTACCCCAAGGTCCATAATTCCTTCATCTGCACTTAATGGATTAACACATATGTGGTACTTTGTGGTCACTTTGTGTTTGACAAAGGGGATGACTATACGCTTTTTGGCATTCACCTTGAGGCCATGGCTGTGGCACAAGTCGTGTGTTTGCAAGGGGCCCTTTTGGAGGATGCGTGTGTTAGCTGGAGAGTTGATTATGGCGTCCGGTTTGCAGTCATCTGCGACTTGCTCAGCCACAGTACTTCCATGTTGGACTGTACCTCTGATAAATATATAATGAACATGACAGCTCCCAGGGCTGAGCCTTGTGGGACACCACTTGTAACTGGTTTGAGGCTGACATGGCTCCAGCAATTCTAACCATGTGTGTTCTGCCCTTGAGCCACTGTGCAATATCCATAGTGATATAGGGGTTAATATGTACACTGGTGAGCTTCCCTAGAATGCACATGTGGGGTATTGTATCAAAGGCTTATGCAAGGTCCAGGTAGGCTGTGTAGACCACCTTCCCCTTGACAGTGGCATTGATGACTGTTTCAAAGAAATCAGACAGGTTTGAGAGGCAGGATCTGCCATTAACAAAGCCAAACTGTGTATGGTGACATGTCTGTAGGTCCCCAATATCTATATATGTGAGGTTCATGATGATCCTTGCCATAGCTTTGCAGACCAAGCTATTCAGACATATGGGGGGAATAGTGTCCAGGATCCGTTAAGGCACCACCTGAATGTAGAGGGACCACTGTTGCTGTACGCCACTCTTTGGCCACATATCATGTAGTAAGGCTGGGATTGAACAGTAGTGTTATGCCTGGGTGTAGCTCTTCTTGTGGTTCATGTAGGACACAGCCTGGGACACCGTCTGGTCCCATTGATGCAGTGTTTATTGCTTTGGAGAGGGCAGCTTTTACCTGAGCATCTGTGATGTCAGGGGGTGCAGGACTCTTCTGGGAGACATATTTGCCCTTTTGGTGTGGTGGGGGGGAGAAGGTAGCAGTGAACCTGTCCACTAGGATGACGGCAATGTCTGTGTGCTTTGTACTTCATGTGACATCTTGGATTACCTCTGAGCATATCTGGGTATTACCACCCAGGTTCCTAACATAACTACAGAAAGCCTTGTGATTATCCTCAGTGTCTTGTGGAATCTTCTCTCAAAGATGGCCTTAGACAATCTTATGAGTGCCTGTAGTTGTCTTCTAATACTCATCAGTGATGCCTTCACATTTTGGGGGTTTGTTGTATCATGTAGTGGCTTCATCCTTCTATTGTATAGTTTGTTTATGGCTGGTGTCCAGCACACAGGATGTCTGCCTTTGGAGGAGTGGGTCTTGCTTTCATATGTGATTGCATGATCCATGCATTCCTGAATGTGTCCATAGAATGCCTTTATACAGGTATCTGCAATCTGGTCCATATTTTCAACAGGCCTGGGGGCTTTGAAGGTTTTCACATCATTTATGAGGGGTGTGAACATGCTTGACATGAACTGTTGACTGACGTCCCGCCCTCCAGACTGAGCAAGGGGAGGTTCACATTTAGCAACCTGTCGGGTGATAGAATGTGCCACATAACACAGGCACATAGGTCACTCCACAGCAAGTACAAGTATGAGGCAGTCATTGTCCATGCTGGTGTGAACAACCTGAGACGTACCTCCCTGGACCACATGGAAAGAGACACAGAGGAGCTCTTACAGCACCCTCTCAAACTCAGGACTCCCACACAGCCTTCATGCTCACACAGGAGGTGACGTCAGCTACCCAAACATAGACTGTGAACATTACTCAAGCCACAATACCCAAGCTCTAGGGTTCCCGTAGTTCAGACACTCTTTAGCTATGGAACAGGGAATCAACTTTCCCACAAGAGGGGCAGATATACTAGACCTGATCATCACAAACATGAGTACAAAATGCTCACCACTTGAAGTATATCCCTCATTGTTGCAATCAAACCATATACTAATCACACTGGAGTACTGGATCCCCCACATATGCAAACCTCAAACACATCGATGTGTGTGTGGGAAATGCCCCTATTAGCAACTGTGACAGTACACTACAGGATGCAGATTCCCCTTTTGAAACACTGATGATGTCAGCACTCTATAACTATATTACCTGAATTAAAGCTCTCTAGTAATTCGTATAGTCCGCTCTGCTAATGCGTCTTTTTCCGGTGTCATAACATAGTTAGGTAGGGGTTTGAATCCTGCAAAGAGAATATATGTGTGTTAGTATGAGTGGGGTTTGTGTGTGTGCATAATGCTGTGAGGGAAAAGTGCCTTTTGCCAACTGGGAGAACACACTACAGGGTGCACATCCCTCTTCCTAAACACAGATGATGTCAGCACCCTCTAAGTACAGCATTAGAAAGGATTTCTCCCACTAATGCAAATAGCACACTCTGCTAATGTGTCTGCCTCTAGTGTCAGTTCCCTGTTGGGACTGTCCAGAGCCACGTGCTCGTGGTCTCCTGTGGCGTCCTGATGACAGCACAGACCCAGCATTGCTGGGGCTGGTGCTGGCACTTGAGGTGCGTGAGTGGGCCTGTTGTCGTCCGCGGCCACTGCCAGCTGGTGCTGTTGCTGCCATACGGACACGTTGACGTCGCAAACGCACACCATCGCCCTGGCCCATGGACATCTGGTTGTGGAGCAGCTGTTGTATGTCCCCACAATGTCTGTCAATGACATCTGTGGAGTTACGGATAGCATTCGCAACATCACGCATGCCGTCTGTCATGGCTGTGCGACATGCTCTCAGCTCCCTCAGACCCTGTCTGGTGTACCTTTCCATACGTGCCTGTGCCTGCATAGCAGTCCAAAACATGGTGGAGGTTGACATACCTCCTTGGGCACATTGGCCAGAGGCAGTACGGCCACGGATGCCCCCACGAGAACCCATGGGCGACTGTCTGCGTGGTACCATTGGAGGACCCTGCTCATGGCTGCTTTGTGGGGATGCATGTACCACAGGTACCACATTACCCTGATCTATGCCCACTGCATACTGTCCATCACCTAGGGACAATGGTGACAAAGGATGTAACGGCAGGATGACTGTGCGCATTGAAGGGGTTAACAGCTGTGTACTGTCAATTGGCTGACCAATGGTGGACCCAGACACACCTTCCTGCACCATTATAGACATTTCATCATTGTGCCTCTTTACTCATCATTGTGCCTCTTTACTCATCCATCATCAGGCCTATAATTGAGTACAATGCACCTTTTGGGATGTACCTAACCAGACACCTACAGCAACTGGTAAAGCCCAACAGTAACTCATCAAGAGGATAAAAGGGCTGGTATGCTGTTGACAGTGTTCTGTGAGTGTGAAGGTTAGTACGTCTCTCATGCTTCATGCTGTGTTGTAAATTCAGGTTGCTGCATTTCTCTCGCCTGTTCCCTGTAGTGAGTGTGTATGCATACTGACACCTACGACTATATTTCATATGTATTGATATATATATATATATATATATATATATATATATATATATATATATATATGTGTGTGTGTGTACATATACAGACTTTCATATATGTACATTACCTGACATTATTGGGTACAAGCTAACAATTAGCAGGGCTGTTTCTGTTAACACTACACTAGTATGGGAATCCAGTAATTGGGACAGTAAAAGTCTGCCTGACATGCTTTGGGTAGTACACATACTACATTGCCTTTATCTTCATTCCTACTATTACATGTTTCACTTATTTAGCACTATATTCCTGTATGAGAGTCATGGCTTACTGGTAGGTCATACAGACTAGTGTTACAATGGTCTTGTGGTAGGGCCTACTAGTATGCTTATATTTTGCTTTCGAATTGAGTATAGGGCCTATCAATCAAAGTGCTGGAGGCACCTTTAAGCAGTTAAAGGGGTTATTAGGTCTCACAGGAGTCAGGCTGTGTTGCAGATTCTGGTTGCTGCATTTATCTTCACTGTTACCTGTAGTGGGTGTGTATGGATACTGACACCTACCACTATATTTCACATGTATTAATATATTTACATATATATATATATATATATATATATATATATATATATATATATATATATGTGTACATATAATACTTTCATATATGAACATTACCTTACATCATTATGTACAAGCTAACAATTAGCAGGGCTGTTTCCGTGAACACTAAACTAGTATGGGAATCCAGTAATTCAGGCATTAAAATCTACCTGACATGCTTTGGGTAGTACACATCCTATACTGCCTTTATATTGATTCCTACTATTACATGTTATATTTATTTTAGCACAATGTTTTTGTATGAGAGTCATGGCTTAGTGGTAGGTCATACAGACAAGTGTTACCAAGGTTCTGGGTTCAAGACTGACAGTGGGAATTTATTTTTCTTTCGAAATGAGTACAGGACCTGTCAATCAATGCCAAAGGCACTTTTAAGCATTTAAAACCAGGTCTGCGCTCGTTTGTGCGCAGCTCACGCATGCACACTGGCGGTGAGCTCTGTGCACACAAGCGCACACCCGTGCTATTTTCTTTGAAAGAAAAGAAAAAGGGGTGACAGGAAAGTGGTGAAAAAGGGGTCACAAAGAGGGTAAGACAGTAGGGAAACAAGCTTGGTATTTGCAGGAAGGATGTAGGTGAGGCCCATAGCTGCCCATGTCTTTCTCAGCAACAGCTGTGCATTTGTATGCAATTTGGTGTGACATTTGGAACCTTCCACCCCTGAGAGAGGTGTCAGGACAACATTAATACCTGTTGTACAGCCAATTGTAATCAACAGTTTCGATGTCCAGCGGACATGTGTGCAACATGGACAGTTATGTATGGGGGCGTAATTTTTTTGTGGGTACAGAGTGCCCTTTTTTTTGTTTTTTTTATCAGGTGAGAGTGGTATGTCAGGTGAGGTAGTCGGTATAGCTGGGGAGGTAGGTTGGGTAGGTTAACAGACAAGACAGACAAGACGCATACAGGGGCGGTGTATACATGTGGGGGGGGTTACACAATTGACGGGGACGGAGGTTGGGATATCCAAGGCACATGAGCCCACAGATGGCAACAGTGGAACTGATATCCCCACCCATAGGCAGTTGCCACTGTTCCTTCACAGCCCAGGACGGGGCTGTGCTGGGGGCTGTGCAGGCGGGACAACAGGCAAGCCCGTAAGCTGTGCCACCCAGGACTCAAGCTGGCGTAGGGGCCCAAGAACAGAGTCTTGGATCTCCCTTCGCACCACAGACCGGACACCTTGGAGGGTGAGTGGACGTGCTCCTCCGGCCATGCTTGCAGAGGGGGGACGGGCCCCATCCCCTGCAGTGCTTCCACCCGAAGGTGGCACAGGGCCACTGGAGGAGGGTCCGGCCTGGGCACTAGTGCCAGGTGCACTCGCCAGCTGAGGTGGGAGAGGTGGGTCCGCTGGGACCTGCCTTCCCAAGCATTCTAGGTTTGTGTGTATGTTATGTTAGTTTGGGTTAGTGGCATATTATTCCATTCAAATTAGTTGTAACAGCATGCATTGGTATTCCCATTAAACAAACACCCAGATATTAACACCATTGAACAACGGGCATATCAATATCACATGCATTATTTGAACAGAAATACACAATCGAACAACATGCAGGGTTGATTAATGGCAACAGGCCATCAGGTTTGCAGGTATGACCAGGGCACATGCAACAACAGACATGCATATATTTTTGAAACAGGACAAATGTCCATGGTTAATGAAATGTTCACATACCAATATTTAGTGTTTTTTTTAATTTGCAATTATAGGGTGGGGTGGAGAAAGAAAATGATGACACATTCATAAATTATACATTGATATACATTTGTAATAGAAACACAATTAACTTGTGGGTGATACTATCCAAATGATTCTTACTTGACTGTCATGCTAGACCTGTTACAGATACATCACTATCCTAGTTATTTTGAATCTGATCAGCTACATCATCCTGCTACACTTTGATGACAGGGCAGGGGACAACTATGGATGTTTAGTATGTCAGACAATCATTCATTCTATCTGCAAATTGCTGACTGTGATCACCATATACAGATTTTGGCCTGAACATTCAGAAGTCAGACACACTGAAATCAGTTTGGGATGTTAAGTTTTAATTCCCACATGCATTTAGTTCTGTAGAACCACACTGAAGCTTATATATTCAGGTGTTATTACTACGTTATTCATTGATACATGACCCTTTCTGTCACTCTCACACATCCTGCAATTTCACAGTTCAGGTTGGTACTTCTAGGCTTTGTTCACATATTAGACCTGTGGGGATTACAACACTTTCCAGCAGCCTCACTTCTGTCATGATTCAGCATTTCAACAGGGGATATATCTCACATGTGATTACCTCAGATTCTGAAGCCGTACTCTTGAGACTACTGCAGGTTATACTACATTTAATTAATGGTGGGACATCTGTATTACAGCACTATTTATTTCTATCACTTATATTTCCAGTTTCACTTGCATACTGATGAACTTGTTGCAGCCATACCAGCAGACTTTTACTTGCTGCTTGCACATTCTATTACTTTTAATCAATACACTGCAGTGTTCTGCTACGTGCTACACTATAATATTTATTTACAAGTACTAGGTGGGGTTACTAACCTGCATGGTGGCGCAGCCGCAACAGCCTGCGGTCATGTGCCGTTCGATTCGCAGAGCGGACACCTGCAGCTGTAATACAAAACAAGTACTATTGGAATACACATCTCCTTGGTATCAGCTAGTTGAATTCCTTACATACATAAGTAAAATGTAACTTACTCAGTAGTGGAGCGTTGGGCATATCCCGGGCCTCCTGGATCCATTGGGTCAACTGGTCTTGCTTACGTCGCTTCAGGTCCGCATGGTGGTGACGGACCTGCTCACCAGTGCATGGAATGCCAGTAGCACTGGTCAGATCATGAGCCAACTGGTCCCATGCCTCCATCCTGTACGCTCCCCATGAGACCTGGCCCTGCATGAGTTGGGCCTCATGATGGTGAACTAGGAGACAGACCATGTATCTGGACTCCTCAACGCCCCACCGCTGTGCTCGAAAGCAACGTCCCTCCCCTACTCCACTCATTCTGCCTGCAGGTCTATTCTACAATCGTTTCTGCTGTGTATTCCCGCCTATGGGGCTTATATATGCTGATTTTCCCACACATTTCTATGATTGGCCGGTTGAGAATTGTATCTACTTCACAGAAACTGCTTTATCATGCTACATTTTGGCTTACATCCTATATATATATATATATATGCTATTTCTGCATTTCTAAGTACTGCTGTCATGGCTTAGTGGTTTAGTACCTTGACTCTAGTGCATGGTATCCTGGGTTCGAATCTGACCACTGAACTTTAAATTTTATGACTGTCTAGAATTGACTTCAGGACCTGTCAATCAAACATGCCAAAAGCACTTTTAAGCACTTTAAAACCTGGTCTGCGCTCGTTTGCGCGGAGCTCACGCATGTGCACTGCTGGATAGCTTGTTGGCGTGTCGCGCAAACGGTGTGCGCTGGGTTAAACCTTAATTGGCTAGTAACACACATGTTAAACTAAGCACAGCTAGTTGCACACAACTTAAGCCTGTTAAACCAGTCCTTAGCTATGGGCAAGCAGTTTGCATTTTGTGAAACACTACGTAGCTACAGGCACTCTGTCTCACTGCAGTTTAGCTATCAGTACATTTCTACATGTTTTTATTATTGTATTACTTGAAAACATATGCTCCATTTCATTCCATTTTACAAAAGGAAATACTTTTACAGTTGTACAATACTGTCAGGGGCCTTTTTAGTGCTTATTTACAAAAAAAAAAGGTTGTTGTGTGGGCTCGAACCTTGCCTGCCTGCTCTTAAGCCGACAACTCTACCACTATGCTATTACTTCTTGGCTTACTTTGCATATTTAGTTCTTATATCCTTTTCACTGCTTGCTAACTGCAGTTGCGCTAGTAGCACACCCGCGCACACGAGTGTACACAGTAGCAAACATTTACGGGGTTTAAAAAAAATAGAACAGTTTTTATTTTCATTTTATAACATCTGTTCACTCTTTACATTGCTGGTCTGTGGGGGCATGTGTTGTGTAGTGTGTTTAATCACATTTCCATGGCCTTTCTAGTGGCTGTTTACTTTCAGCCATTATAGACTTCCGGGGGCGTGTCCGCTTGCAGGGCTTAGCCAACGGACACGCCCCTTCTGTCTTACATGGACCATGTAAGAGTTACGGTGTGATTCAGCATGCCTCATGCATCTCATGCATATGCATGACATGCTGACATCACACCGTTTAACTGCAGCCTCCGTGTAAGAGTTATAACTCTTACATGGAGGCTTCCTGAATCTGGCCCATGGAATGGGCATCTGCATCTCTGCAGAGAGTTACTGATAAATCTTCTTGGACTTATGTTAAAAAGAAAATACAAAAAACTTAATCAAAGATTGCTGTTCCCACTAAATCTCTCAAAGCATCTACTGCAACTGGACTTTAATTTGTTTTATACTTGCTAAATCTTCAAGTAAGGTATGTCATGACAATATTTTTCTTATTGTTTTTCTTTCTCTTTTTGCTTTTTCACTTCTATACTTTTTTTTTTGTTTATATACAAATTAAATAACTGTTTGTGCTTTTAGTATATTAGTATAATATTACTGGTTTATTGAGTGATATAATTGAACAGTAAGCTATCTTTGCTTTTATGACCTTAAGATGACATGCTTTATTTCAAATAATATATAGCCCTTTGCCCTGCTAAATGTTCTTCTGAGTTATTACACAGGCATAGTCACTGCTTAGATTATTTATCAAAACTGTTTTGGATACATGGGATAACAGGGCATATCTATGATTTAGTATATATTAACTAGTTTTTTTAATATTTATAATGTCTGATTGTTTCATAATATATATTGGTACCTGTGTGAACAAAAAGCTGTTTACTGGCTTTTGACATAAATTGGGTCTCTCTGTCAGCTATATGCTTGTATGTTATATGGCACAAGGTTTTTAAATGGTTACAAGTTATGTTTCCTGTAGAGTTTAATTTAAAGTACAGTTTTCTCTCGCATTGGCATTGAATGTTATTTTACTGTTTGGAAGTATCTGACAGTTAAACTTTGCATTTGGTACTGTAAATAAGCAGACTTTGTGACACAGTTAAAGTGAGGTCAGAAAACTGTACTGTATAGTGTGCTGGGTGGGAAAATGTCAGTTTGAAATCTAAGACGTGAAGCTTTCTCACTTAGCTCATGACATCATGCATTCTATGTATGCAGATCATATTACATTACATTCTATATGCAAGCCTAATTGTGAATGTCAAGTCTCTGATTGGTTAATATAGTAGGCTTCTTTTACAAGAATTATGAGCTACACCGTCTGCAAACATATTCAGGGTTCCCTTTTATAATAGTGACTATATTTTGTGGTCAAATATATACAGAAATTTTAATTTTTCTTGTAAGCAGTTAATTATAGTCATTATTTCTAGTGAATATACTGGAGTTTTTATAAATAGATCTTTATAAATAACTTTCCTATGCAGTTAGCAAGTGTTTAGTATAGGCTTATACATTTACAGGAAATGCTTATGACTAATGGTAATAGCTGTAAGGATACTCAAACACCATACTAAATCCTAGTAAATATATGTATGAATAATTTTGATTGAACTATAGTTACTTTGCATTTAATATGTTGATTTCCTTATTGTATCCTAGATATTATTTATATATCAGATGTCATGTTTTCAGTTATTATAAAGTCATGTCTTTTAGTATATTAGCACTTTATGACAGGGAAAGAGCTCAATAATATCTATGACTTGTGATAGATAACACAACAAACAAGTTATGAGTTTCAGTATTACCCTATTACTATGGTAGATATTTACAGCTATCTCTATCTTAATTTTGTCTTTGAGTCATTCACTTTTAAGACCTGTTATCCATAGTAAGTTTTATACAAATAATGGTTTTTACTAATTTTTGTCATTCTAACTGATGCCAGTTAATTATTATTGATTTTATTATTGATTTTAGTCAGTTATTTAAACATCTGCTATTCCAAAAGTTTAGGAGTTAATTAAGGAGAAATATGTCTTATGGAATATTTCTAAAAATCTATGTTAACATCTTTTGGGAATGACACACACTCACTATGTGCTAACACCCAATTCTCATGAAGTTTTTATTTAGTGGGAGTTTGTCATGATAAGATTTATTCAGAGGGCAAGTAAATACAAATGCTACAAGATTCTTTGATTTGTTCTGCCATTTTGAAGTTTTTATTAGAACTAATACAGAAGACATGCTTAGGTATTTTGGGTAATCATTTAGATTATTAATCAAGCTAATGTTTCCTTGGTCTATTAAACACTAAATTCATATTTTATATATCCTAATATGTCTCTTGCTTCCTTAGTGAATAATTACTGTATAAATGTTTAATGTTTCTAATAATAGTGTATGCAACTCATCTCTAAAACCTAAATGGAATTACTATCTGATTAGTTGTTTATCACTAAAATTTTTCTCTTAATTTATAATATGTTCTCCATTTTTTACTTTGTTTTCATGGGCTCAAACCAACAAAGGTTGATGGTTGGGATAGGTAGTCTAGCAGATTTAGTTTTGTTTGCTAGACTAGGAATGTATCTCATTCCATGTATAGGGTGTATTAAAGTTTATATCCAAGTGAATTATGCTAATTTTTTGTTATTTACCTGTTTTTCTAGTTTTTAAATGCCTGACATAATTGTTTTACTTTTATCTTTTATGGGGAAAGTTATTTGGTTTGAGCTAAATAGAAATACAACAACTGATATTCTATTGTCTATTCAGGAAGAGTATTATGTATACAGGATTCTATTAATACAAGTTCCTTTAATATTTGTTATCTTTAAATAATTCTGATATGGATTTAGCTTTGATATCCTTAAATATTAATGGCTTAAACAACCCATATAAGAGAGCCAACCTACTACGGTTTCTTAAACTAAACAAGGCTCAAGTAGTTTTTCCCCAAGAGACACACTTTAAAATAAATGACACATGTATGTGGTACCCTAAGGAATACACAATACTTGATCAATTTTCTTATAAAATAAGACCAGAGGAGTAACAATTATATGGAAAAAGACTTTCCTAAATTCCCAAATAATTTACAAATATAGATAATGATGGACTCACGGCCTTAGTTATACTTAAGTTTCATAATAGAATTTGGACCCTGCTTAATTTATACTGGTTCCCAGGTATGGGGGTTGGACTAGCTAAGAAACTCTTAGACTTTATTACAGGTACTTCTAAAGGTAATATTATAATAGGAGGTGATTTCAATTGTATCACAGATATTACAGAAACTACCAATAGGAAATCTCCTGGACTATTGTCCTCAGCCAAACAGTTAAAAAGATGGGCATAAATGTTTAAATTTAAAGATACCTTTAATACTTTGGGACCAAATTCTTTACTACTCTCACATCAGGACTATAGACATGGTACCCAAACTAGAATAAATAAAATGTATATCTCATAAGATTTTTATTCTAAAATCTTGAATTTTTCAATACAACCTTGTCCCTTTTCAGATCATAATTCCCTGTTGTTAACAATACACTTGGAATTCAATCAATTAGTTATTACTTCAAGGATTCCTTCATACATCACAAAAATGAAAGACTTTAAATCTTGGATAACTTCTGAACGTCAGCTTTTCTTAGAGATTAATTATGAACCTAAAGCAAACACAATTATGGTCCTGGATTCTCTTAAGGCCTATCTATATGGTAAAACCATTAGCTGGTACAAAAATAAAATTAAAGAATGGGACTCAGAGTTACAACAACTCCAAAATCAAATATTATTTCTTAAATCTAAAAAAAATGTAATTTCTACAGATAATGAGGAAATAGAAGAAGCAAATAAGAAATACAATGAAATATTAGCCCATAAAACTAATTTAGCTATGGAAAACTGAAATAAAATTCTTATGTTACCTCTCCTAAGCATCTTCATAACCTATATATGAAAGTTAAGATACAATCACAACTTAATAACATTGATAGTATCTTTTATGGGGGAAAAGGAAAAAAGTCTCGGACATAGGAGACATTCTGGAGGCTTTTAATTATCATTATGCAGAGCATCATAAAGATAAAATAAGTACAAATGAATGTGAGAAGTTAGAGAATATCGTTCCCAACATAACAAGAATTCCTGAGGAACTTAAGTTAGCTTTACAAAAACATATTTCTCAAAAGGAAATTATAGATGGGATTAAAGGAAGTAAGTCTAATAAAGCACCTGCAATACATGGCTTAATTATCAAAATGTATAGATTGTTCCCTTCTTCTATAATCTCCCTCCTACATAAAACCTTTCTTGAAGTTCAAACATTAGCAAATATTCCTCCTTCTTGGAGATATTCTCTAATTTTCCCTATATTAAAAGAGAATAAGGACCCTAATCATTGCAACTCACATAGACTAATTTCTTTGCTGAATAATGATTATAAACTATTTATGTCAATTATGGTCAATAGATTGAAAAAATCCATATCTAAAATAATTAATGAAGACCAAACTGTTTTCATACATAACAGGCATACACAGGATAATATTAAAAAGTATTAACTCTGCTAGAGTATCTCAACAAAGAAAACCATGAAGCATTGACAGTAGGTCTAGACATTCAAAAGGCCTTTGACTCCTTAAATTGGGGTTATTTATTTAAAGTCTTACAGTTATTTGCTTTTTCCCCCTTTTTTATAACAATGATAAATAAAATATATGAAAATAATCTAGCATATGTCAAATTAGGTCCCTTTACTTCCAAAGTAATCCAAATCACAAGGGGTTCTAGAAAGGGTGTCCCATGTCCTCTATCCTATTGCTCTGGCCATAGAAATACTTGCCATTTAAATATGTAATAACCCAAAGATAAGAGGTATAAATATATATGACCGATATACTTCTAAAATAATGATGTTTGCTGATGATGTCTTACTTACCTTACCCAACTCTAAGGAAGTGTTAGGTGATGTGGATATAGTAACAACAAATTTCCAAAAAATCTCAGGACTCCCCAACAAATCTAAATCAAAATATGTATTATTAAATAAAAAAAGAACATACAGGTTACAGTTAATCATATTACTGGAAACCAAGTTTCAACTCACGACAATTTAGGAATAGTTCTAGGCAAGAATACAGAGGACACCTTACAGCTTAACTATGCTAAAGCCATAGACTTAATCAAGACATTAATAAGCAAATGGAATAATTTGTTTTAACATTTGAGGATAGGTTACAACTGATAAAAAAATGTTTTGTTACCTAAATTATTATATATAGCACAAGCCCTTATACTTCTACCAGGAAAGAAAATCCTTAAAGAAATCAATTAAACTCTGATGAAATTCCTATGGTACCCCAAAAGAAATAGAGTGGCATATTCTCATTATATCAGAATATGGGAACAAGGGGGGTTAAAATTCCCAGAAATTGGAACTTATAAAAAGGCATCTATAATTAAAATATTGATGAATTGGATAAATCCTAGATACTCTTCCAATTGGAAACAGTTACACTCCATTATACTAATGAATAAAAATTGTTTATCAAAGAATGCTTTGGTAACTGACAAAGATAAAATGTGGCACTGTTTAAGTTTAAATTTACAGTATAGTACAACAAAATTAATTAAACTAACACTAATAAACAATATTTAATGTGTTTAGAACATTCATTGACACAAATTTAGATATAAAAATGTGGCATTGATTTTAATACCATGTATTATTACAAGATATTTCCCTGATAAATCACATAGAGAGATTTTTGGTTTATGGGAAAATAATAACCTATTTTGTTGGTTGCAGTGTATTGAAAACCAACAAACTGTGAACAAACAAAATATATTGTCAACCTATGGCCTATCCCCTAATGACTGGTTGGTTCTTTAGAGTGTCACAGCATACGCTAAGGATCTGTGTAGAATAATACATATCTCATCCTTCAAAACCGTACCAAAAATTATGAACTGGATTTTTGGAATTTTGTATAATAATAAAAATGTTAAGAACGAATTATCATATCTATATAACACTTTGTCTACAAGACAGCTCCTAAAGATTCTTACTGACAATACCTAACTAAAGGATTTCAAGTACATTATCAATGGAAGATAAAACAAACATTTTATTTTCAGTTAAACTAACTTCTTACTCACAATTCTGGAGGATTTTTCGTTGGAAATTTCTACACAGATCCTTTTTGACACCTGAGAAACTCTCAAATATGAACCCTTCAAACAGCAAGTTATGTTGGAGATGTCATCTGTCCACTAATGCTGACTGATCTCATATTTTTTTATGACTGTACTAATATTAAACCATATTGGAATGAGATTAACACATTTCTTCAAGCTATCTATACTGATATATTTGTTTTGACAAAGTCCTTCATTTTATTGAATGTTGTTAATAGTAATAATATGAAGAAAGGTGCCCTGTATTTGTTGTGGACAATGTTAGCAATAGCCAGAAAATGTATAACTAGAAGATGGAACTCTAATGTAGCACCCACAATGGAGGAATTCCTATCATCACTGAAGAAATGCATACTAATGGAGAAAAGAACTAAAGAGTTAAGAACTTTTCCCAAGCCATTGGTTAATAGTCCATTGAGGAAAGTTTTGAATTCGATTGATACCCTACAGATGGAACCAAACTCTTCCTATCATAGTTTATATATTAACTTATTACTTAACTACAAATGTTTTTATCTGATTCCTTTTTGTCAGGCTGAATATAAAATACTGTAAATAGTTATTGAATGTCATGAATGTATTAAATTATTGTGCTATTTCATCAAAATAAAAATAATTTGAGTAAAAAAAATGTTACAATACTGGTCATTTATGGCTAGAATGTGAAATGAATGTGCAAGAAAATGAAAATGAAGTTATACAGGAGAAAGAGGAGAATGTGTTATACAAGAAAATGTACAAAAAGATGTGAATGATAAAGAAGTTGTATATGAAGTTAAAGAAAGCAACAAGAAAAAAGAAATAGAGGAGATAAGTGAGGAAGAAGCTGACTGGAGTACAGTAAGAAATACAAAGAATTCAATAGGTAAAAAGGTTAAAGAAAGATAAAGAAAATTCACAAATATAATGCTTAGGGAAAAAAGAAAAGAAAGGAATACAAATGTTATTATACTAATTGTTCTTAAAAGCTGAAAATATTATATTTAAATGTAAACAGTATGAAAAATTCTTAAGAGGAGAATAGGTATATTACAATGGTGTGCTGCAGTAGATGCACATATTATTGTTTTAGAAGATATCAGATTATTAACAGAGGAAGAAAGAAAACAAACTGAAAAACTTTGGAATATGGGGAAAGAAACATGCTCAGGCATATGTATGTTATGTCAAGAAAGCATTAAAATATTAGAGGTAACCATAGTGGAACTAGGAAGAATTATGGTAATCAACTTGAGATGGAAAAATATGTGTATATAATTATAGCTTTATATGTATATGTAACAAAAAAAGAGAGGGAAATGATGCTTAAGAATATTCCTGGATATGCTTGTGTAAATGGGTCTATATTATAACATCGAAATCTAAAAAGATAGAATGTTATAATATAGAACCCTAAACATCGAAATCCACAAACATCAGACAGAATAGCGATTTTTTTCCCAGGGGAAAAAATTGCTATTCCGAGAAACATGCACACAACACAAACACACACAAAAAACAGCAATCTACACACATACACTTAAAATCCTACACCTAAACTAAACTTTACATACACTACTAGCTATCCACTTACCTTAACCCGACCCTAACCCTAAGGTCTGTTACTATCGCACACTCACCTCACCCACGCCCTAACCCTAACTCACCTAACCCGCCCCCTAACCCTAACCTACACACAACCGCACACTTACCTGACCTGCTCCCTAACCCTAACTCATCTAACCCGCCCCCTAACCCTAACCTACACACAATCACACACTTACCTGAACCCGACCCATAACACTCCAACATATTGAATGCTGAAAACAGTGAAGCCACAGCAACGGCCCACTGAATTCTTTCCCTGGAAAAGAATTTGGTGTCCTGCACCTTCACTGTTTTCAGCGTTCGACAAAACTGGTTCGATATTATAACATTCAAACTTTATAAAATTCGATGTTATAATATAGACCCATATAAATATGGACATTATATTGGTGGGTGATTTTAACTGTAATTTAAGAAAAAAAATAAGAGCACTTGTGATGTTAAAATGGTTAAAGAAATTATGAGAAGTGGAAAATTAAGTGTATATGAGAATAACCAATGGGTCTACAAAACGAATGAAATTAGGGCAGAAATGTATTATTTTTTAATATCTGAGAGTTTAAAAGTTAAAAAGGAATTAAGTATGCTGGATTTTCAGATTATTTGGTTATATGGGTTAAAGTACAGGAAAATGAAGAATATATAATTATTGGCAAATGAATAAAGAGAATTAATGAAAAGGAATTAGATTTAGAAGAGAAAAAATAACTTATGGAATTATGAAAAAATCATATGAATATGACAGAATTTTATGAGAATTGGACTGTTTGGTGGCATAATTTTAAAGAGAAATATAAAGTGTTTTAGAATGTATGAGGAAGAAATGAAAAAAAAAGAAAAAGAGAGATATCAGATGTTAAGAAACATTCAGAGACTTATTAAAGAGGAAAATTCCTTTTATGAAAAAGAAAGAGAAATATATAAAATGAATCAAATTAAAATTAACAACTTGTTATATAAACAAAAATATTGTTTACAAGGAAAGAAAGAAGAGGTAGCACCATATTTGAGTAAAATAATAAAAGAAGAAAAAATATTAAGAGAATTAAAGAATAAGGAAGGTAAGCAAATAAGACAGCAAGAAGAAATATATGAAATAGTTAAAGAATATGTATTGGAATTATTTGTTAAAAGAAAAAAAAACAGAACAAATTTATAAAGATGAAAAAATTAATAACAAAGGTAATGAGAATTTAGAACAAAAAATAACTGAAAGAATTGAACGAAATTCTAAAAAGATATTAACATGATTTCTGCAACAGGACTAGGTAAAATTGAATATGGTTCATAGGTTCATAGGTTCATACTAGGCTATCTGCCCAAGGGCATTTATAAGCCTAGCCCAGAGTTTTGTGGCTTTCGCCACCCCTTTAGTTTGAAGAAAACTATGCCCATTATTTTGCTGTGCCTCTGTCAAGCAGTGACACTGAGGTAATCCCTGGGGTATATCTGCGATCTCCCATCCATTGGTCAAGATTTCTCTTGAACAAGGCCAGCGAGGTGCTCTGCCTCACATGTACCGGGATTTTGTTCCACAGCATAGGGAGTCTCTGGGTGATGAATCTGTCCCTCCAGCACGCCCTATTAATAACCGTGTCAAGGTTTAAGTCTCCCGCCCTTGTAGTTCTGAGGGATCTAGATTTTTTGAGGTGAAGCATGTTCATCAATTCTGGGTTTGACATGGCCTTGTATGTCAGTCACAGGTCACCTCTGAGCAATCGGTAAGCGACTGAATAGAGCTGCAGTTCTTTCAGTCGGGCAGCATAAGACATATTTTTGAGACCCTTTATCCTTTTGGTGAGGAACTTTTGGGGCCTTTCTAGCTGCTGCAGGTGTCGGGTCCGATACATTCCGAATGGGGCATTGTACTCAATCATTGGTCTGATGAGTGATGAGTACAGGGGGACGATGACCTCCCTTGATCTAGATGTGAATCCCTTCATGATCAGGTGGGCAATGTAGAAGGTCTTCCTAACTACTTTAGCAAAGTGAGTGTCAAACGAAAGGTTACTGTCAACCTGGGTCCCCAGATCCCTGATCACTTCTTCTGTGCTCAGTGGATTGCCACCTATATGGTAGCTAGGGGTAACCTTGTTTTTCCCGAAGGGTATGACTATGCATTTCTTGGTGTTTAACTTTAGGCCATGGCTCTGGCACCAGTTATCGGTTTCTGTGAGACCCTTCTGAAGGATATCTGTGTCAGATGTGTTTTCGACTATGGCGCCCAGTTTGCAGTCATCTGCGAACTTTGTCAGCCATAACCCTCCTGTATTTGCTTGTACTTCAGAAAAGTAGATGCCGAACAAGAGTGGGCCCAGGACTGAGCCCTATGGGACACCACTTGTGACAGGCTTTGTGTCTGACATGGCGCCAGCAACTCTGACCCTGTGGGTTCTGTCACTTAGCCAGTTTGCGACCCATCTTGTGATGTATGGGTTTACATTTAAGCTGATGAGTTTTTCAATGATACCTGAGTGGGGTATTGTGTCGAAAGCCTTTGCCAGGTCGAGGTAGGCTGTATGGACTGCCTTTCCCTCATCAATGGCCTTGGTGACTGTTTCGAAAAAGTCAACCAAGTTTAATAGGCATGATCTGCCTTTGACAAAGCCAAACTGGGTTGGATCCAAAGTCTGCAAGTTTCCTATGTCTTTATTTATGAGTTCCATTATGATCCTCTCCATGGCTTTGCAGATCAGGCTTGTCAAGCTGATGGGATGGTAATTTCCAGGGTCGGTGGAGGCACCGCCTTTGTGAAGTGGGAACACAGTTGCCGTGCGCCACTCCTTGGGTACGTATCCTGAGGTGAGGCTAAGATTAAACAGCTGTCCTAACTGCGGGTTTAATTCCTCGTTGAGTTCGTGGAGCACACAGCCGGGGACACCATCCGGTCCCATGGATGCTGTGTTTTTCGCCTTGGAGAGAGCAGTATGTATAAAGAGTATGTATAAAGAAATGAAGGAGTGGCAAAAATAATTTTATAGAAGTTATGACTGAATGGTTAGAAACTGGAATTAAAGAGAAAGAGCTATGTACAGAGTTATAAAATTTATATTTAAAAAAGGAAATAAAGAAGAGATAACTGGAGACCTATAATATTGAATAATAGGGGATATAGCATTTTTATGAGAATAATAACAAAAGGTTACAAAAAACTGGATAGAATATATGACCAAAATGTATTCAGATGAAAAGGAAATGTAAGTCAAGAGTTATTAAGGATAATAAGAGAAATAATTAATGATATCATAAATAAAAATGCAGAAGTAAGACTATGATAGGGGAAGTAAGAAAAGCCTATGATAATGTTCAATATAAATGATTATGGGGAATTTTTCAGGCATATAATATAAGCAGAAAATATTACAAGTAATGAAATTTGTTAATGAAAGGAACTATGTGAAACTAAATCAAATGACTGGATTGGGGAAGAAGTAAAGATACAATGTGGTATAAAGCAGGTCTGTCTAGCTAGTAGTATAATTTTCTTATTAGTTGTGAATGTAATAGTGAAGGAAATTAATAAAATGTCAAGTAGCAATGGATACAGAATGATGAAGGAAGTACAATTGCCAGTCATGTACAATCAGGTGGATGATATTGTACTAGTTGTTAAAAATAAAGTATGGATGGAAGAAGTAAATGAAAAATTAAGTATAAAAAATTGGTTTAAGTATAAATAAAGAGAAAAGTAAAGAATTTGGTTTTAAGGTATGATAGGTATTGCAATGAATAAAAAAAATATATATATATATATATATATATATATATATATATATATATATCCTCCAGAGAAATCTCATAGAAATGGATAACTGGTGCCAGAGCCATGGCCTTAAGCTAAATGCCAAAAAATGTATAGTCATACCCTTTGGGAAAAACAAGGTAACCCCTAATTACCACATAGGTGGTAATCCATTAAACACGGAAGAAGTTATCAGGGACCTGGGGACCCAAGTTGACAGTAACCTCTCTTTTGACACTCACATTGCCAAAGTGGTTAGGAAGACCTTCTACATTGCCCACCTGATCATGAAGGGATTCACATCCAGATCAGGAGAGGTCATTGTACCCTGTACTCTTCACTTATCAGACCAATGATTGAGTACAACTCCCCATTCGGAATGTACCTTACCCGACACCTGCAGCAGTTGGAAAGACCCCAAAAGTTCCTCACCAAAAGGATAAAGGGGCTCAAACATATGTCATACGATGCCCGACTGAAGAAACTCCAGCTCTATTCAGTCGCATACCGTCTGCTCAGAGGTGATCTGTGCCTGACATACAAGGCCATGTCCAACCAAGAATTAATGGACATGCTCCACCTCAAAATATCCAAATCCACCAGAGCCACGAGAGCAAGAGACTTAAACCTCAACACGGATATAAATAGGACGTGCTGGAGGGACAGATTCATCACCCAGAGACTCCCTACACTATGGAACAGAATCCCAGTCCATATGAGGCAGAGCCCCTCACTGACTCTGTTCAAGAGAAATCTTGATGAGTGGATGGGAGAACGTAGGTTTACCCCGGGAATCATCTCTGTGTCACTGCTGGACAGAGGCACAGCAAACTAATGGGTATAGTATTCTCATCCTAAGGGGTGGTGAAAGCCACACACACTCTGGCTAGGCTTATAAATGCCGTAGGGCAGATAGCCTAGTATGACCCTATGAACCTATATATATATATTAGGAATAATATTTGGAAGGAATGAATGCAGATAACAACCGGATAATGTACTCAAATAAGTAAAGGATAAGGATATGACTATATTTTGAAAAAGCATATGGATATTCATATAGAAAGAAAACACACTTGTTAAACATCATGGTAATAGGAAAAACGCTTATGTTGCTAGCATCTATATGATTCCTATTAAGTATGAAAAGGAACTAATGATGATTATATTTTCTTTTATATGGTGCTCCAGAATGAATCCAGTCAAGAGAGGTATTCTATAAATGAAAGAAAAGCAAGGAAGGCTTGGGTTTAATAAACCCAGTAGTACATGCAACATCTTTAATTTTATATAAGGTATTACAATTAATTATGAAGGAAAATAATGTGATAGAAATGATACTATATTATAAATACAAAGAATTGTGGGAAGGAATGGAAGTTAAAAAAAGTAAAAGCATTGCGAATAAAGAAGTAAAAAAGTATCAAAACAAAATTGTATTATTTTAAAAATAAAAAAAGAGTACATGTGAGAAAAAATAGAAATAAATTATACTTAAATATTATGAAAGCATTTTATTGCATTGATCCATGGAGAGAGTTATAAATAGATAAGACAAAAGTCACAATGATAAGATTAATAACTACAAAAAACTTAAAGACTGTAATGATTTTTTGGAGATTTTTTTTGGGGGGGGTTGTCTGTTAGAAAATTTCTGGTTAAGACAAATGTGCCATACAAGAAAAAGCAAGATAGAATATGTAATAAATATGGAGAGTTTGAGACTACTGAGCATGTGTTTTTCATTTTGAAATGTGAAAGAGTTAATAATTTGTGGAAAGAAATATGTAGACATTATAGGGTGGAAAGTTTGTTAAAATGTGAGCAAAAGAATATGGACATAATAGAATTTGGTTATTATGGAGCATGAAAACAGGAAGAAAGGAAGAAAACTGACAGCGTAATATTTTATGGTTCATGGACTATATGGAATGAGAGACTAAATGAAATCAAATACAATGGAAAATGGACTTTGACAAATATTCTGGAGAAAATAATGTTTTAGTTGTGGATAAAATAGTGTGGGGATGCTTAAATTGCAGTTTAAAATATATGGAGATTTGTAAATAGATGTAAATAATGTATATGTAAATAATATATATATATATATATATATATATATATATATATATATATATATGCATACAGTGGATATAAAAAGTTTACACACCACTGTTAAAATGCGAGGTTTTTGTGATATAAAAAAATGAAACCACAATAAATAATTTCAAAACTTTTCCCACCTTTAATGTGTCCTATAACCTGGGCAATTCAGCTGACAAAAAAAAAAAAAAAAATATATATATATATATATATATGTATATATACACTTGTTTTCCTGTCTTTCTTAGCTAGTATAGTCCAGTTTTCAGGTTAATGCTGAATTCAGGGCTGTGTTACAAGTTTCTGTGTTTGCCCATACCTCACTTGGACAGAAGAAAGTTTCTCTGTTCACTGCGAGAGAGGGAGCTTTGAGCAGCGTATCTGTCTCTGGAGTAGTGGTTTCAGCCCAGAAATTAGTAGTTTATTGGCCATTTTGGGCTAATTTATATCTCTTTCATTTCCCTTCTATAAAACCCCCATTTGCAAAGTTTTTGTGCTAGTATACAGCTCAGCAAGCTCCTGCCTGGTGCCCTGCAGAGTTCTATAGCAGCAGAGAGACAAAAGAGAGACTTTGGAGTGACTAAGTATCATTTTTCTGCATTTTCTTGCTGCCTTTAGCTAATTCCGCCTATAACGCCAATTTTCTAGAGTTTTTGTGATTTAAAAAGCTTGTTTCAGCTGCATATTGTACTTATTTTACTGCCTGCACATTAACAGAGTCACTTTTGTGTTTAAATTGCCTGTTTAACTGTTGTATGCTACACACTCAAGTGTGATAGCCATTTCTGTGCATTTAAAGTGTTTTTTTATTGTATCTGCTTTATTTTCTGAAAAAAACAAAACAAAAATATATACTTGTTTTCCCGCCTTTCTAAGCTAGTATAGTCCAGTTTTCAGGTTAGTGCTGAATTCAGGGCTGTGTTACAAGTTTCTGTATTTGCCCATACCTTATTTGGATAGAATGACGTTTCTCTGTTCACTGTGAGAGAGGGAGCTTTGAGCAGCCTATCTGTCCCTGGAGGAGTGGTTTCAACCCAGAAATTAGTAGTTTATTGGCCATTTTGGGTTAATTTCTATCTCTTTCATTTCCCTGCTATAAAACCCACATTTGCAAGGTTTTTGTGCTAGTATACAGCTCAGCAAGCTCCTGCCTGGTGCCCTGCAGAGTTCTACAGCAGCAGACAGACAAAAGAGAGCCTTTGGAGTGATTAAGTATAATTTTTCTGCATTTTCTTGCTGCTTTAGCTAATTCCACCTAAAACACCAATTTCTGGAGTTTCTGTGATTTAAAAAGTTTGGTTCAGCTACTTATTGTAGTCATTTTACTGCCTGCACTTTAACAAAGTAATTTTTGTGTTTGAATTATCTGTTTAACTGTTGTAGGCTGCACACTCAAGTGTGATAGCCATTAATGTGCATTTAAAGTGTTTTTTTGATTGTATCTGCTTTACTTTCAGAAAAAAATAAAAAAAAACAAAAAAAAAGACTTGTTTTCCCACCTTTCTAAGCTAGTATAGTCCAGTTTTCAGGTTAGTGCTGAATTCAGGGCTGTGTTACAAGTTTCTGTGTTTGCCCATACCATAGTTGGATAGAAGGAAGTTTCTCTGTTCACTGTGAAAGAGGGAGCTTTGAGCAGTCTATTTGTCCATGAAGGAGTGGTTTCAGCCCAGAAATTAGTAGTTTATTGGCCATTTTGAGCTAATTTCTATCTCTTTCTTTTCCCTATTATAAAACCCGCATTTGCAAGGTTTTGCGTGCTGGGCAGCACCGGTTAGCTTAGGGTATAACTATTCCCGGCTCCACAAAGTCTATTCTTCAATTTTTTTCCCTTGGAGCTAGACAAAATCAACTTAAGCACTCAAACCATTCACTTTTCATACCAGCACTTGCTCAAAACTCATAGCAAGCACTAATAAACCTTAGCACTAGACTCCCCCTATACTGTAGAGGACAAGGCTCTCTATTCGACCTTACCAGCCAATCAGTAAGACAGTTCACTGTACCTATTCAGGCATGTCCTAAGGGCAGTTTCAGGTGTACTCTCCAGTCCAACTGGTGAATCTGGGCATTTTGAGGCAATGTTACAATTGCCTCATGTACACAGACAACCCTCTCCTCCTTCCACCAAACACTAATACATGCAAGAGATGCAATTATACAGCCAAACTGGAGGCTAAGCTCTCTCAACCCAAGACTGGACCAGGCATTCAAGAGCAGAAGGGAATTACTTGCATCACACCACCAGTCTCACATAGACCTATGAAATCAGCACCAGCAAAAAACACACATAAATACATGAAAACATACTTGAAGGCTCTAAATAAAAATCTGCAGAAGCAACAGAGACCTCCAAAGCAGATATCCAGGCAACCTCCACCCCCCAACACATCCATGAAACACATACTTCACAAAACAAGTGTGCCACACAATCACAGCCCTTAAGGCAAAATAACATACCCAACACATTAGTAATAGGTGACTCTATAGTCAGGCACACTGACGTCCCACTCACTAGGCTGAACAAGGAGAAGGTTGCTGTTAGCTGCCTGTCAGGTGCCAGGATCCGCCACATAACACAAGCACTCAGGTCACTCCAGAACAAGTACATATATGACTCTGTCATTGTCCATGTTGGTGTGAATAATCTGAGCCATACCTCTCTGGACTACATGAATAGAGACATGGAGGAGCTCTCTGATCATGTAGCCCAGGCTGGTATGACCGTGACCCTGAGTAGCATCCTGCCCTCACCAAGAATGATACCATGGTATAGAGAAAAAATTATCAATTTCAACAATTGGCTAAGCTTCTGGTGTCATTCAAAGGGGATCCAGTGTCTGTCAGCCTAGGATGGCATGCTCGACAAGCCACACTGCTTTGCTAGAGATGGCATGCACCTGTTACACTTAGGCTTTCGAATACTGGCCAAGGCTCTTGCCACCCCCATAGTGCCTTTTTTAGGCAAGGCTCAAAAGACAAACCCACCACTGTAAATAGCACAAGTAACAACAAACTGAGGGTAATGCTACTCAATGCCAGAAGTCTAAATCTCAAAATGCACGCACTCGAGATACTCCTCAGTATGGAGAAAATCAATATATGTGCAGTAACAGAAACCTGGTTTAAGGCTCCAGAAAACACCCCAGCACTACCAGGCTACAACTCATACCACACATTTCGGCCACAAAACCCAGACCGAAATATAAAAGGTGGGGGAGTATCCATATTCATCAAGGATACCCACACCTCCAGGTTAGTGGCACAGCACGATGCTTCAGAGATCATCCACATGCAACTAACAATGGGCAAAACTGTTATTCAAATTATAACTTGCTACAGATCACCCACCATGTCCCAGGACCCCCACTCCGCATTCCTGGAAACAGTGGGAAACATAAAGGTCCTACCAAACACCCTGATATTGGGTGATTTCAATTACCCAAACATTAACTGGGAGAACTACTCAAGTACAAACTCCCTTGCCCAACATTTCATAGAATTTATAAACTCAAATGCCCTGAATCAACTGGTCAACACCTCCACCAGAGGTGACAACATATTGGACCTGGTCATCACCAACATGGGCGACCAGTGTTCCACACCGGAGGTCAACCCCTCGCTGGTTAGATCTGACCATAAACTAATCACTCTGGATATCCACATTCTGCCACCACCCCCGGACAAAGAAACCACTGTGAAAAACTTTTCAAAAGCAAACTTCACGTTACTTAAGACCGAGGTGGGAAGTTTCAAAGCCCCCATGCTAACGCTGTCCAAGCTGCAAAATCCTTTACTAATGCACTCTATGGGCACCTACAAGAATGCATGGATTGTGCAAAGAAAACCACGACTTACTCATCCAAGAAAAGGAAACCAGTCTGGTGGATGCCTGCCATAAACAAGCTATACAATAGAAGGAAGAAACTAGTACAGAAAAGAGTAAAATCCCAAGAAGGGAAGACATCCCTGATCAGTATCAGCAAGAAACTACATTCCCTCATATAATCATCCAAGGCTAGCTTCAAAAGAAAAATTGCCATGGACTCCAAAGATAACCATAAGGCATTCTTTTGCTATGTCAAGAATCTAAGTGGCAATTCTCAGATCTGCTCAGAGTTAGTGCAGAATGGCACAAAATACACTGAACCGACTGATATAGCCAACATCCTGGCAGACAGGTTCAGTGCAAACTTCACCCCCTCTCACCCCCAAAAGGGCCCATAACTATACCAGAAGAATGTAGTGCCCCTGAAATCACAGACACTCAGGTTAAAACAGCCCTCTCCAAAGCCAAAAACATAGCATCAGTGGGACCGGATGGTGTCCCAGGCTGCATCCTACACGAGCTCAAAGATGAACTAACCCCTCACCTAAGCACACTGTTTAAACTCAGCCTCTCCACAGTTTACGTGCCCACAGAGTGGTGCACAGCAACAGTTATTCCACTCCACAAAGGTGGAGCCACAACGGACCCCGGGAACTATTGCCCTATAAGCCTGACTAGCTTGGTCTGCAAAGCTATGGAGTGCATCATCATGGATCTCATTAAAAAAGACATTGGAAACCTCTGAACACTGGACCCTACCCTGTTCAGCCTTGTTAAGGGCAGATCATGCCTCCTAAACCTGGTGGACTTCTTTGAGACAGTTACCAAGGCTATAGATGAGGGAAAGGTGGTCCACAATGCCTACCTAGACCTTGCAAAGGCCTTCGATACCATTCCCCACTCAGGTATTATAGACAAGCTCACCAGCCTGAACATAAACCCCTATGTCAAGAGATGGGTTGCCAACTGGCTCATGGACAGAACCCACATGGTAAGAGTTGTGGGAGTTAGGTCTGACTCTAAACTGGTTACAAGTGGCGCTCCCCAAGGCTCAGTCCTAGGACCCCTCATGTTTGGCATATACTTCTCAGAGGTACAGGCAAGCACAGGAGGACTATGGTTGACCAAGTTCGCAGACGACTGCAAACTAGGGGCTATAACTGACTCTCCGGCTGGCACAGACATCTTCCAAAAGGGTCTCACTGAGACAGATACCTGGTGTCAAAACCATGGCCTCAAGCTAAATGCCAAAAAGTGCATAAAAGTGCAAAAGTCATCCCCTTTGGAAAAAACAAAGTACCCACAAACTACCACATAGGTGGTAGCCCCCTAAATACGGAAGATGTAATAAGGGATCTGGAGACCCAAGTAGATAGTGACCTCTCCTTTGATAATCACATTGCCAAAGTGGTTAGAAAATACTTCTATGTGGCCCACCTAATCACAAAAGGGCTTGCATCCAGATCGAAAGAGGTCATTGGGCCCCTCTATGCATCACTCATCAGACCCATCATAGAGTACAATGCCCCATTTGGGATGTACCTTACAAGACACGTGCAACAACTGTAAAGACCACAGAAGTACTTCACCATGAGGATCACTGGCCTCAAGCAAATGCCCTATGCAGCTCAACTGAAGAAACTCCAGCTGTACTCGGTTGCATACCGCCTACTCAGAGGTGATCTCTGCCTGACATACAAGGTCATGTCCAACCCAGAATTGATGGACATACTCCACCTAAAGAAAACCATATCCTCTCAAGCCACATGCTCCAGGGATCTAAACCTCACCACAACAATAAATATGACATGCTGGAGGGATATATTCCTGTCCCAGAGACTTCCCGTGCTCTGGAACAAGATTCCAATCTACATTAGGCAGCGCTCCTTGCTAACCCTCTTCAAGAGAAACCTTGACGAGTGGATAGGAAACAGAAAGTTTACCCGAGGGATCACTTCAATGGCTCTGCTGGACAGAGGCACAGGGAACTAATCTAAGGGGGTGGTGAAAGCCAACACATTCCGGCTAGGCTTATAAATGCCTTCGAGCAGATAGCCTAGTACCTACCTATGAACCTATGAACAAATTTGTTAAGGGAAAAATATAAAAAATGTGCAATAAGCTGGTTACATAAGTGTGCACGCCCATAAACTAATACTTTGTTGAAGCACCTTTTGATTTAATTACTGCATTCAGTCTTCTTGGGTACACACCTGCCATCAATTAAAGAGACTCTGATTAACCCTAAATAAGGTTTGGCTGTCCTAGTAGGATTTTCCTGACATTTACTCAGTTTCCTGTTACAGCAAAAGCCATGGTTTGCAGAGAGCTTACAAAATCATCAAAAGGATCTCATTGTTGAAAGGTATCACTCAAAAGAAGGGTACAAAAACATTTCCACAGCATTGGATATACCGTGGAACACAGTGAAGACAGACATCAAAAAGTGGGGAAAATATGGGACAACAGTGACATTGCAAAGAACTGGACATCCCTCCAAAATTGATGAAAAGACAAGACAAAAACTGGTCAGGGTGGCTGCCAAGAAACCTACAGCAACACTGAAGGAGCTGCATGAATTTCTGGGATGTACTGGTTGTGTACTACATGTAACAACAATCTCCCGTATTCTCCATTAATCTGGACTATAGGGTAGGGTTACAAGACAGAAACCTTTTCTTACACAGAAAACATCCAGGCCCAGCTAAAATTTGCAAAACAATACATCAGGTTTCCCAAAAACATGTGGGAAAATGTGTTATGGTCTGATGAGACCAAGGTTGAACTTTTTGGCCACAATTCCAGAAGCTATGTTTAGCTCCCCCTAAGGAAAACCTTATCCCCTCAAGCCACATGCTCTAGAGATCTAAACCTCACCACAACAATAAATAGGACATGCTGGAGGGATAGATTCCTATCCCATAGACTTCCCATGCTTTGGAACAAGATTCCAATCTACATTAGGCAGAGCTCCTTGCTAACATTCTTCAAAAAAAACCTTGACGAGTGGATGGGAAACAGAAAGTTTACCCCGGGGATCACTTCAGTGGCTCTGCTGGACAGAGGCACAGGAAACTAATCTAAGGGGGTGGTGAAAGCCAACACATTCTGGCTAGGCTTATAAATCCCTTTGGGCACATAGCCTAGTACCTACCTACCTATGAACCTATGAACCTAGCTCAAAAACAGCACTTTGCATCACCAAAAGAACACCATCCCCACGGTGATGCATGTTGGTTTGAGTATCATGTTTTGTGGTTGCTTTTCTTCTGCTGGAACTTGGACTTTATTCAAGGTGGAGGGAATTATGAATAGTTCCAAATACCAGTCACTTTTTGCCCTAAACCTTCAGGTATTTACTAGAAAGCTGAAGATAAAGAGGAATTTCACCTTTCAACATGACAATGACCCCAAGCATAAATCCAAATCAACAAAAGAATGGTATCACCAGAAGAAAATTAAAGTTTTGGAATGGCCCAGCCAGACCCCAGACCTGAATCCAATGGAAAATCTGTGGGATGACCTGAAGAGGACTGTGCGCTGGAGATGCCCTCACAATCTGACAGATTTGGAGCACTTTTGCAAGGAAGACTTATTGCCAAGTCAAGATGAGCCATGCTGATAGACTCCTACTCAATAAGACTGAATGCTATAATTAAATCAAAAGGTGCTTCAACAAAGTATTAGTTACGGACAACTGAGACCAGAGAATGTGTGCAGGATTCTGAGGAAATGTTTCAAAGAACCCTATTTGATGAAGATTAGTCAGCAAATAATGGATGTATAATTACAACTCTCCAGTCAAAATGGTTGTGGGATGATTTACTTAAAGAAATGATGGTGCAGAGTGAGCCAGAAAATGAAGGAGATGTTTCCTGGGGAGACATTATGGAGAAAATACAAAAAGAGGATGCAGAGACAATCCTGAAGAATAGTGCTGAGACAGAAAAGGGAACATATGCAGAGAAAGTTAAATAAGGAAAAAGTAGAGTAGTAGAAAAGAAGGGAGAAGAAAATGAACATTTGGAAGTACATGGTAAGGATTCAAAGTAAAGAGCACAAAGAAATGGACATGTATGAAGTATGAGGCAATTTAATAGCTCCTTTGAGTGTAAAACCACATGAAATTAGAGCATTTATTCTTATTAATAAAAAGATATTTTGTGACATTATATCTGAGAGTCTTTTTTTCAATGGAAATTTTTCGTTGAGAATATGAAAAAATAAAGACTGTAACTCATGGAATCTTTATGTGATAAAAGCATTTAACAGGGAAACAAAAACATCACGTACAATTTCAAACAGAGGTAGAAAGAAATACTTTGAAAAAATATTTGAAAGCTTTATGTAAAGAAGTACTGGTCATTGCAAACATTTGTGACAAAAGGGGTTCATGGAATAGTAGCTGGGATTGTAATATTGTGTTAAAAATAGAAAGAGAAAAATGTATACATATACTCAGCATGATAAATGTGAAGGGGAATAGGGGTGTTGTAAAATACTGGGAACAACCCAAAACATATATAAACACACACACACACACACACACACACTCTTTTTTTGTAAGTAACAGTGGCAACAAAAAAATTTTTTATTTGTCGGGAAATGGGACATGATACAAAAATGTGAATTGAAATGTTACAAATTTAACAAAATTGGATATTTATGGATGGATTGCAAAAATAAGAGTAAGGAAAAAGAAAGAGAATAAAATGAACAAAGGACATACATTTTAGAAAAATTAGATGAGAAAAATATAATAAAGATGACATAAAAGAGGGTTCTGAAATAAGTGAAGAAATATGTATAAATTGGGAGGTAGTAAACAGAAAAAAGAACTCTATTGGCAAAAGGGTAAAGGACAGAAAAATAAAACTTAAAGGGATAAGAACAAAAGAAAAAAGAAAGGAAATGGATGAAAAAGTATATACAGCTAATGACTGGGGCTTGGTATACTGGTTAAGGTGTTTGACTCAAGGTACATTGATTCTCATTTTTGGGAAGGAAATTGGATATACTTGGAATGGCCTATTAAGAAAGCTAATCTAATAATTAGCTATGAATTTATGGAAAATTTAATCTAAGAAAAAGGGAAATTAAAATTTTAAAGCACTTTCTGTAAATTTGAATAGTATTAAGAATATAGCAAGAAGAATAGGAATTTTGGAGTTGTGTAATACATGTGATATTGATGTATTATATTAGAGGACACAAGATTTCTAACAAATGAAGAAAGATCACAAACAGAGAAATTATCAGGAGGAAAGATAATCTGGAATTTGGGAAAAGAGATATGTTCTTGAATAGTTGTATACTGTAGAAATACAGTAAAGATATTAGATGCAACTTTAGCAAAAATAGGAATATTAACCATTGTAGATTTAAAATGGAAATAATAAGTATATAGAATTATAACATTATATGCTTACACTAATTGTAAGAATGGGAAAGCTTATTGCATCAATTTTTAGACTATGTAGTGATAGATATGAATATTATAATAACAGGAGACTTTAATTATGATGTAAGAGGCAAGCATAAAAAGAAAGGAAATGATATAAAAATGTTACAAGTTATAAGATGTGGTAAGTTAAAAATTTGGGACAAAAATTCATGGACTTAAAAAAGGGGTATTATCAAACTGAAATAGATTTTTTTATATTATCAGAAGGTTTAGTTATAGGAGAAAGGGAGGTAGTTGAAACAGGATTTTCTGATCATCTTACAATATGGATAGAGATAAAGGAAAACAAGGAATATATAACAATAGGCAAAGGAATAAAAATGATAAATGGGAAAGCACAGAATGAAGAAGCAGAGAGATTAGTAATACAGTTATGGAAAGATCATATTACTATGAGAACATTTTATAAAAACTGGTCTGTATGGTAGATGATATTTAAGGAAAAATATAAACTTTTTTTTACACTAGCAACATGAAGTGAAAAGAGTAGAGAAAGAAAAATATAAAAGAACCTATAACAATGCATTGGAAGATTTAGAACATTATGATAGCAAGTACTTTGGCAAAGAAAAATAATTATATGAAAGAAATAAAAAATACAAGAATTGTTATTTAAGCAAAGATATATTTACAAGGAAAAAGGGAAGAAGTACCGAGTTACTTGAGCAGATTAATAAAGGAAGATGGCAGTGTAATGAAAGAAATAAAAAATGCAAAAGGAGTAACAGAAAAAAAACTCAGGAAAAGGTTGTGAATAGTATAGTACAATATGTACAAGAAATGTTTAAAGAAAAAAGAAGGTAGTAAAAAAGCATGGAAAGTAAAACAGTTAGAAAATGAGAATAAAGAGTTGGAAAGGCTTGTTGGCTGTTGGTGAAGCACCCTCCAAGAGGAAAAAACGCTGAGAGAAGAAGGGAGCCACTTTTGAGATTTTAAGTATTTTTTCTCTGTTTATTTGCTAAGTTTTTCTGCATAGCTGCCTAGCTTGAGCATTTTCTGGCTTGTTAAACTTGATTTCTGTATTAGTAGCTGTATTTAGAGCACAACCAAAAGCTGTTTGCTGAATTTCCTGTTTGCACTTAATTTTAAATCGTTTTTTTCTTAAAACTTGCATATTTTCTGTCCTTGACCTAGCACTCTTGTGTGGGGTCATTTACTGCACTGTTATAACTTGATATTACTTGTGAACCTCTGCTATCTCTGTAAAAACAAAACAAAAAAAAAAATCTTGCTTTTTCCCACTTTTCTGAGAGTTAAAAAAGTTCAGTTACAGGCTTGCTGTTCCTGAACTGTTTGAAAGTTTCTGTGAGGCCATTTTTGCTTGGGCTGAAGGAGGGTCTCTCTGTTCATCAGTGGCAGTGACTAACATTGAGCAGCTTCCCTGCCCCCCGTAGAGGTGGTTACTGACTTGCAACTGTTGTTTTATTGGCCACTAGGGGTCATTTCCATAACTCCTTCATCTTCCTCTCTTAAAACCTAGTTGCCTCGTGGTTTGAGCGTCTTTTCAGGCTTGTTGGCTGTTGGTGAAGCACCCTCCAAGAGGAAAAAACGCTGAGAGAAGAAGGGAGCCACTTTTGAGATTTTAAGTATTTTTTCTCTGTTTATTTGCTAAGTTTTTCTGCATAGCTGCCTAGCTTGAGCATTTTCTGGCTTGTTAAACTTGATTTCTGTATTAGTAGCTGTATTTAGAGCACAACCAAAAGCTGTTTGCTGAATTTCCTGTTTGCACTTAATTTTAAATCGTTTTTCTTAAAACTTGCATATTTTCTGTCCTTGACCTAGCACTCTTGTGTGGGGTCATTTACTGCACTGTTATAACTTGATATTACTTGTGAACCTCTGCTATCTCTGTAAAAACAAAAACAAAAAAAATCTTGCTTTTTCCCACTTTTCTGAGAGTTAAAAAAGTTCAATTACAGGCTTGCTGTTCCTGAACTGTTTGAAAGTTTCTGTGAGGCCATTTTTGCTTGGGCTGAAGGAGGGTCTCTCTGTTCATCAGTGGCAGTGACTAACATTGAGCAGCTTCCCTGCCCCCGTAGAGGTGGTTACTGACTTGAAACTGTAGTTTTATTGGCCACTAGGGGTCATTTCCATAACTCCTTCATCTTCCTCTCTTAAAACCTAGTTGCCTCGTGGTTTGAGCATCTTTTCAGGCTTGTTGGCTGTTGGTGAAGCACCCCCAAAGAGGAAAAAACGCTGAGAGAAGAAGGGAGCCACTTTTGAGATTTTAAGTATTTTTTCTCTGTTTATTTGCTAAGTTTTTCTGCATAGCTGCCTAGCTTGAGCATTTTCTGGCTTGTTAAACTTGATTTCTGTATTAGTAGCTGTATTTAGAGCACAACCAAAAGCTGTTTGCTGAATTTCCTGTTTGCACTTAATTTTAAATCGTTTTTTCTTAAAACTTGCATATTTTCTGTCCTTGACCTAGCACTCTTGTGTGGGGTCATTTACTGCACTGTTATAACTTGATATTACTTGTGAACCTCTGCTATCTCTGTAAAAACAAAAACAAAAAAAAATCTTGCTTTTTTCCCACTTTTCTGAGAGTTAAAAAAGTTCAGTTACAGGCTTGCTGTTCCTGAACTGTTTGAAAGTTTCTGTGAGGCCATTTTGCTTGGGCTGAAGGAGGGTCTCTCTGTTCATCAGTGGCAGTGACTAACATTGAGCAGCTTCCTGCCCCCGTAGAGGTGGTTACTGACTTGAAACTGTAGTTTTATTTTCCCTTTTGGGTCTATTCCTGCTTCTTTCCAGCCCCTGCCATCAAGCACGCTTTAACGTGCTTTTAGCGATTTTAGAGTTGCCACTAGAGCAGCATCGGGCAGCCGGTTAAACAAGGTTAAACTCTTTCTGGCTCCAGAAAGTCTGTTCTTCAATTTTTCCCTTAGAACTGCTCTGTTAGGAACCTAAACAGTTTACACCTACACTAAAAAGTGCAGCACTTGTTCCAAATAGCTTTTTCTTCTCAAAAGCTCAGCACTTGTCTTATAAGCATATCCCTTGTCTTATAAGCATTCTCTTTGCAGGTCAAGCACTCCTATATTATACAAATCTCTCACTAGCAAAACCCCCAGGAGTGCCCACTTCCTGCTAAGCCCACTACTTTTCTGTCTCATACCAACTCATAATTCTTTCTAGCATGTCGAAGGGTCAGATGCTGGCGTCCTCTCCTGCCCATTTGGTGAATCTGGGAATTCTGAGACAATGTTACAATTGCCTCATGTACACGGACAACCATCTCCTCCTCCCATGTAACACTAACACTTGTGAGAGATGCAGCTATTTAGCCAGACTGGAGGCTGAGCTCTCTCAACTCAGGACTGGCAAGACCAGGCAGGAGGAGAAGGCAACTACACACACCACAATACCAGTCTCACATAACTCAACCACACCACTGAATCAAACACATAAACACACTAAGACATACTCGGAGGCTCTGAGTAAAAATTTACCTAAACAGCAGAGGCCTCCAAAGCAGACACCCAGGCAACTGCAAACTCAATACACCACACAAACAACACATAAACAACAAAATCAGTGTGCAAAGCAGTCACTGCCCTTAAGGCCAAATACAACACCAAACATACTTGTCATAGGTGACTCCATAGTCAGACACACTGACGTCTCGCTCACCAGACTGAGTAAGGAGAAGGTCACAGTGAGCTGCCTGTCGGGCGCTAGAATCCGCCACATAACACAAGCACTCAGGTCTCTCAACAGCAGGTACAAGTACGACTCAGTCATTGTCCACGCTGGTGTCAACAACCTGTGACGTACCAACTTGGACTACATGAAAAGAGACATTGAGGAGCTCTCTGATTATGTAGCCCAGGCAGGTATGACCCTGACCTTGAGCAGTATCCTACCTTCACCTAGAATGATGCCACAATACAGTGATAAGATGATCAGCTTTAATAATTGGCTTAAATTCTGGTGTCATTCAAAGGGGAATCAATGTCTGTCTGCCTGGGATGACATGCTGGACAAGCCATGCGCTTCGCAAGGGACGGCTTGCACCTGTCACCCCTAGGCTTCCGGATATTGGCAAAGGCTCTTGCCACCCCCATAGTGCCTTTTTAGGCAAGGCTCAAATTCTAAACCTACCACCCTAGAACACAAAAAGTAAAAACTAAGGGTAATGCTTCTCAATGCCAGAAGTCTCAATCTCAAGATGCACGCACTCGAGGCCCTTCTCAGTATGGAGAACATCGATGTCTGTGCTGTGACAGAAACCTGGTTCAAGGCTCCTGAGAGCACCCCAGCACTAGCAGGTTTCACCTCATATCATGTTCCGCCCCAAAATCCGGACAACACCAAGAAAGGAGGGTGTCCATATTCATAAAGGACACCCACACCTCAAGGTTGGTGGCAATGCACGATGCATCGGAGACCATCCAGGTGCAATTAACCATAGGCAAGACTGCTCTGCAATTTGTAGCATGTTACAGGCCACCCTCTCAAACTCAGGAACCTCACATGGCCTTCCTGAAAACAATGGAGGGGATAAATGTATCTCCAAACACCATCATACTAGGTGACTTCAACTACCCTAATATAGACTGGGAACACTACTCAAGCCCAAACACTCTAGCCCAAAGGTTCCTGGAGTTCATAAACTCAAATGTCATGAAACAACTAGTCACCATCCCCACAAGAGGAGAAAACATACTTGATCTCATCATCACGAACCTGGGATCACAATGTTCAACACCAGAAGTATACCCCTCACTGGTGAGATCAGATCATAAACTAATCTCGCTGGAGGTCCTCATCCCGCCCCCACCTGAAACAAAAAAGACCACAGTGAAAAACTTCTCAAAAGCCGACTTCACACTTCTAAAAACTAGTGTGGTCTCCTTTAAGGCCCCTGAGCCAGTGGTAAACATTACTCAAACCGCTGAATCACTTACAAATGCCTTCTACCAGCACCTACAGGACTGCATGGATCAGGCAATCCCAAACAAAACTAAGACTCTTTGTACCAAAGGCAAGCGTCCAGTCTGGTGGACCCCAGCCATAAACAAGCTCTACAACAAAAGGAGGAAGCTACTACAAGATAGAGCAAAATCCTTGAAAGGTAAGACAACCTTGATCATTATAAGTAAAAAACTAAGAGCTCTCATAAAATCATCCAAGGCAAATTTTGAGAGAAAAATCGCCAAGGATTCAAAAGACAATCATAAGGCCTTCTTTAGCTATGTTAGCAACCTAGGAGGAAACTCCCAGATATGCTCAGAATTAGTTCAAAATGATGTGAAGATTACTGAACCTACACACATTGCCAACATACTGGCTGACAGGTTCAGTGCAAACTTCTCCCCTCCCCAAAAGGAGAGATATCTATACCAGAGGATTGTAGCCCCCAAACATCTCCAACGCCCAGGTGAGAACTGCTCTCTCCAAAGCAAAAACACAGCATCCATGGGACGGATGGTGTCCCCGGCTGTGTGCTCCATGAACTCAATGAGGAATTAAACCCGCAGTTAGGACAGCTGTTTAATCTTAGCCTCACCTCAGGATACGTATCCAAGGAGTGGCGACGCGACTGTGGTCCCACTTCACAAGGGCGGTGCCTCCACCGACCCTGGAAATTACCGTCCCATTAGCTTGACAAGCCTTATCTGCAAAGCCATGGAGAGGATCATAATGGAACTCATAAATAAAGACATAGGGAACTTGCAGACTTTGGATCCAACCCAGTTTGGCTTTGTCAAAGGCAGATCATGCCTTTTAAACTTGGTTGACTTTTTCGAGACAGTCACCAAGGCCATTGAAAGGCAGTCCATACAGCCTACCTTGACCTGGCAAAGGCCTTCGACACAATACCCCACTCAGGTATCATCAAAAAACTCATCAGCTTGAATGTAAACCCATACATCACAAGATGGGTTGCAAACTGACTAAGTGACAGAACCCACAGGGTCAGAGTTGCTGGAGCCATGTCAGACTCAAAGCCTGTCACAAGTGGTGTCCCACAGGGCTCAGTCCTGGGTCCACTCTTGTTCGGCATCTACTTTTCTGAAGTACAAGCAAACACAGGAGGGTTATGGCTGACAAAGTTTGCAGATGACTGCAAACTGGGCCATAGTCCAAAACACATCTGACACAGATATCCTTCAGAAGGGCCTCACAGAAACGGATAACTGGTGCCAGAGCCATGGCCTAAAGTTAAATGCCAAGAAATGCATAGTCATACCCTTCGGGAAAAACAAGGTTACCCCTAGCTACCATATAGGTGGCAATCCACTGAGCACAGAAGAAATCATCAGGGATCTGGGGACCCAGGTTGACAGTAGCCTTCGCTTTGACACTCATGTTGCTAAAGTAGTTAGGAAAACCTTCTACATTGCCCACCTGATCATGAAGGATTCACATCTAGATCTAGGGAGGTCATCGCCCCCTGTACTCATCACTCATTAGACCTATGATTGAGTACAATGCCCCATTCGGAATGTATCTGACCAGACACCTGCAGCAGCTGGAAAGGCCCCAAAAGTTCCTCACCAAAAGGATAAAGGGTCTCAAAAATATGTCTTATGCTGCCCGACTGAAAGAACTCCAGCTCTATTCAGTCTCATACCGCTTGCTCAGAGGTGACCTGTGCCTGACATATAAGGCCATGTCAAACCCTGATTTGATGAATATGCTTCACCTCAAAAAATCTAGATCCCTCAGAACCACAAGGGCGGGAGACTTAAACCTTGACACGGTTGTTAATAGAACATGCTGGAGGGACAGATTCATCACCCAGAGACTCCCTATTCTGTGGAACAAAATCCCGGTACATGTGAGGCAGAGCACCTCGCTGGCCTTGTTCAAGAGGAATCTTGACCAATGGATGGGGGATCGCAGATATACCCCAGGGATTACTTCAGTGTCACTGCTTGACAGAGGCACAGCAAAATAATAGGCATAGTTTTATTCAAACTAAAGGGGTGGCGAAAGCCAAATAACTATGGGCTAGGCTTATAAATGCCCTTGGGCAGATAGCCTAGTATGAACCTATGAACCTATGAACCTATAAGATAAGGTATTGTGACAAATAAATATAAATTAGGCTGTAGGACCAGATGGAATAGGGTATGAAATGTATACAAATTTAAGGGATTGGCAAAAAAAAAATTAAAAAATTTTGAATGGATGGTTAAATGAAGGTTTTATGTATAAAGAACTATCTAATGGAATAATTACATTCATATGGAAGATGGAAGACAGAAGACAAAAAAAACTGGACACCAATAATATTAAATAATAATGATTTTAAGAGCTTTATGAAAATAATACAGAAGATATTTCAAACTAAAATGGAAAATATTATGGAAGATGGTATCTGTAGTATAAAGGGGAAGGTTGCCAAGAATTATTAATGATAGAGAAATTAAGGATGATATTATGAACAGAAAAGAAGCAAAAATCATGATAGGAGATCTTAATAAGGCATTTGACACAATCGGACATGAAATCTTATTGGTAATAATGAAATAATATAATATAAGTGAGAAAGTAAGAAAATTATGTATGTATGTATGTATGCACTGATGTAATAATAAAGTTAAAATACATGTAAATGGTTGGTTAAGGCAAGAGGTATATATGAAGAATGGTATAAGACAGGGATGTCCAATGAGTTGTATATCTTTTGCATTAGTTATGAATGTGATAATATGAAAAATAAATTACATAATGAAGGAGGTGGAGTATATAACACCTGAGGGGTTAAGAATTCCAGTTCTGTTAGCATATGCAGATTATATTAGAATAATTGCAAAAACATTTGGATAAAATAAGTAATAATTTGCATAAATGAGTGTCTAGTGATGATAGGGGTCACTTTGATTCAGTAATGTAAAGATTGGGGGTATATATTTTACAATGAATTACATTTCTGTCTTAGGTATAATATATGGGAAAACAACAATAGAAGAAATAAAATAAGTCTGTCTTTTCTGGTGAACATATAAATTATCATTCAGAAAAAAGGCTTATTTGATAAATACAATCCTGATGGGAAAATAGCACAATTAGCAAGTATATTTATGTTGCCAACAGTATTTGAAAAGGAATTATTACAAATATTTTTTCATTTACTTGGGGTTCTAGATTAAACACGGTAAAAAATGGAGTTTTGTATGTAAATAAAGAAGTTTAAAGTTAATTAACCAGTGGCACACCTTGCTTCATTAAATTTGTATAAAGTGGATAAATGAAAAATATGAGAGATTAGTAGTAAAACTGTATAGCTATAAGTATGATAGATTTTGGGGTATGGTAAAAAAGTAAAAGAAAAAAATAGTGTATAAATGAGGAGATAAAATATTACCAAGAAAAATATTTTTGTGGAAAATAAAAATTGATGATATAGAAAAAGATATAAAAGTATGGTATAAGAATGTAATGATAAAACATTACTATGTAAAACCATGGGCAAATCTAACAGATGAAAAAAATTCAAACTATTAAAATAAGAAGCAAGTGGTGTAATCAGAAAGTAGAATGTCAAGATTTTTTTTGGAGACTGGTAATAGATACATTGCCAGTAAAAGGAAATGTGCCATATAAGAAGAAAAGTGATAGAATATACTTACATTGTCAAGAAGAAGAAACGGTGCATGTGTTTTTGAAATGTAAAAGAGTAAAACATTTTTGGAGAAAACTATGTAAAGAAGATTTTTTGAAGATATAAAAGAATTGGATAAAATAAACATGAATATGATTACTCACTGATATTTTAAGAACAGAAATAAAAAATATGTTAAAAGAACAGATACAAAGTTATTTTATTTTATATGGAATATATGGAATGAAAGAATAAATTAAATTATGTTCAATGGTAAATGGATTTTAGCAACAATATTAAGTAAAATCAGATGGGATTATGGAAAAAGGAGTGGGCTCTAACAGGAATTAAAATTTAATATGATTATGTAAACAGATTTGTGTATCTATGTATTTGTACGTGTAAATATTTTGTAAATAAGTTTTTTTGTAAATAAATAAAGGACCCCTACTCTTTTCAATAGGTGTTTTGGGATCTTTTACATCCACTTGAGCTACCACTAACTCATGCAGATGAGGCCTCAATTTAACATCTCATCCACAGAATGGCACACCCAGAAGTGCAGCACCACCTTTTGCTGCACTGCAGTGTCAGTAATCAATTTACCTTGTGTGGGAATAGAACCCACATCTTTCTGCACCAAAGGGAAGAGTGCTACCTTTTGGAAAACTGACACTACTTAATGGTTTTTAAAGCACTTCCAAAGGTGATTTAAAATAATGTATGAACAGAAATATCCCATAATATAGTGAAACACTCCAACAAAGCCTCAATATTTACCAATTTATAATGAAAATGTGATAGTCATACTTCCTGCCCAACTTACCAATGTGTTTTTGTTCGCAAACAGCCTATAGAAAGTATACAGTACTGTGGTGTTACACAAATTCATGCCACATTCACATTTCCAGAACATATTTTTTTGTAAAAAAAAATGCAAGTGCATCTCTTTGTTTGTGCTATGAAACAACAACTAACATAAATATTTTCTATTGCAAAAAAATGTGTCCATGGTCTGCTATGGTGTGCTTTTTTTTGCAGTTACTATGGTGTCAAATATTCTATTAGTCATGAAGTAAAAATTACTGATCTTTTTTTTTTTTTTTTTTCTTTTGAGCAAACAACTTGCATGACTGATTTTCTGTTGTCCACCAAAGAACTTTAAGCTATTGATTTTGGCACTTGGCTACACACAGCTGCCTCCACATTCCTATCATCAACACATTTAATATGATGAGACAAATAGGGGTATTACTACAGCATTGTTTAGAAAGCCTGTAAGAATGAGCAGCCTTTTTATTTACATTTTAAAATTAAAGAAATATTGCTCAAACTGGATTAACTGTGATTACTCTGAAAAGACTGAAATAAGAAAGGAATGTGTTCTGTTACCTAACAAGTCTGACAATTTTGTCACAAGTATTTTTTCTTACGCTTAATTTTTAAGAGAATCAGAAATAGACATAATAAAAAGACTGAGCGCAAGTCAACTTTCAAGTTACACTTTAAAGATTTGCCTGAGGAACTGAGGATGTAGGACTGCTTTCTGATACTCAGAGCATCCTGCACAAAAAATGTTCAATTTCTCTAGCTATTAAAATAGGGCTAAAATACTGCCCTTCATTTTGTTTATACATAAGTGTTCACCCAGTACATGGCTATGTAATAATTTCCTGACTAAATTCCTGAAGGTTCTGGGTACCAGCACATATAATACATCTTCCCTTCCTCTTCCTCTTCCACTTTCTCTTTCTCTGTCTCTTTAGTCACTCTCTATAGTAAATCATTTTGTAATTCAAAATATTAAATAGTGATAAGAAGTAGGGATATTTGTCATAAGCTCCTCCTGCATTATCCTGGTTATGCTCCCCATGGCTCTATTCTAAGTCCTTTACTATTCTGTCCTGTGCCTATAAACCTAGAAAACAAGCACTAACATGGGTCCCATTGCAGGCTTACATCCATAAGCACTCAATTCCTTGGTTTAGTGTTTACTTGGAATAAAAATGCAAGTGTAGTGTTATACTAAAACCAAACCTTCAAATAAAATAATACTAGAGCCAGAGTCCAAATAACTTTCCAAACAAAATATAAAATATAAAAAAGGATGTTTATTTAGCACTTTCATCCTTATACAAACAAGACTTCATCAGGGGTAGGAGAAGGCGAAGGGACCGCTGAGTACTTGAAATGCCATGCACATCACCATCATCACTATAAAATGTTAATGCCCACTCGGCATATGGTGTAGTTTTAGTTCAGATAAATGATAAAGATCACAATACTTGATGATCAATGATAAAAAAGTTGTGTGGTACCTGAATGAGTTTCCCCTTGTTCACCTAACTGTTACCTTGTCTTTCCCCAGAAAAGGGTTCTGAACTTAGTTTGATCTAACAAATAAACAAAATGAGATAGATAGATAGATAGATAGATAGATAGATAGATAGATAGATAGATAGATAGATAATAATGGGGATTTTTTTTTTACTTTATTTACTGACATACCTTGAGAGGTGGGAGGAAAATCTACACAAGAGAAAAGATGCAAACCACTAAAGCCAGTACCAAGGAACAGGCCCAGGACTGAACATGTATCCTCAAATTGTAATGCAGCAAACACAGATCACCAAAACACTGTACTATCCACAAACTGTGGTCTACACTCCTGCTAGAAGATAAATAAACCATGGAAAAGGAACATGAAGTAGTGATGGTCACTGGAATGACTCATGAGAGCAGAAGCTCCTATTCCTCATTACCTCCATTTGTCTTCTAGAAATATGGCACATAATAGCACTCTGATGACTTTCATATGTTCAATGACTCTGTATACTAGCTCAACACACATAAAGTATTCTTCTGCTTTATAGCTGTTAATTTTCATTATGTTAATATAACTTTGTTTCATATGTATTCATATATTTGAATATTTGCATTCTGTGTTGCACTTTCCAATTAGTTGTGTTTCTTTCCATGTCCATAGAGTCCCTGTATTTGATTTATACTAACCCATCTTTACATCATTTGTTATTTATTTTATTTCTGTGCTTCTCTTCTTGTAATTTTCACTGGTGCAACAAGAATCAGCAATTTTACAAAAACAGCAACTCCATCACAATCAGCCTCGCTAATGTTACATCCAACATAGGGGTTGGGGGTTGGCATAACGGTAGAGGTATTTACCTCACAGACACAGGCTACAGTGTTTGATTCTCACTTTTGAGGGAAATTGGTTAGGCTCAAAATGGCCCACAAGGGCAGTTGGCCTAGCACTTACCTATGAACAAACTGTCTGTCAGGACTCTGGTCATATGCCTTCTACAACCATTATTTTAATTATTCTTCTGATGAACTTCATGAATGCAGTTAGAAATTCACTTCAAACCTTCTACACGTGGCAGCTCTGTGTCCACAAGGGTTAACTTCTCTAGTCTCTGAGGTCCATCAGCAACAAAAGTACTTTTAGCTTTTCATTTCTTTGGCTACTTGTGCATTCATTCAACTAAATAACATACTCAATTTTCCTTTACAGATATTAGGGTACTGTGGGAGGTAAACAAGTTGTCATTTACATAACTGCTACTTGTAAACAAAAACAGTACAGGACCTAGCAATGAACCTTGTGGCATCACTTCTAGCACCACTGAGGGGTAGACACAGCTCATGCCTACTTTTTATTTGCATCAGATCACTCAGATAGTGGAATCTATGTAATGTCAATGTGACTGAGGATTATAATCTCAAGTCTGTGAAGTACAATATAGATTCTGTATATTCTGGAGGAGGGTAGCCATCCAAACACAGGTCATGTCAAAGCTGTACCATGTCATGGCCTAAATAGAGGCTGGGAATAATTTACAAGCAAAAAAATGCAGTGTCAATAAAAAATATCTGAAACAAATTACACTTACATGAACTAAATTAAATAAACTTCTGGTTCAGGATCCAGGTCTTTATTAAAAATCCAGTCACATGAGCTGTCACATATCAACATACTTCTTAAAGTGTTGCAAAATAATAACTCATGCAATGAAAATAAATAACACCAAGTCACACAACACAAAATCAATTAATGTATTAAAGTACAATTTCTAAACAATGTTTAAGAAAAACTAAATTACTTAAAAGCATACATTTAAAATGAACAACTACATCTGGGAACAACTTTTAATATTCAAGGGAAAACTTTGGTAACTGCCTACAGTTTTGCCAGTGGCTTCTAAATCACTCATACATTTGTAAAGATAGTGGGCAGGATTCACGAAGCCTCCGTGTAAGAGTTATAACTCATACACGGAGGCTGCAGTTAAACGGAGTGATGTCAGCATGCTCTGCATATTCATGAGAGCATGCTGAATCACACTTAAGGCCAACACGGTCCATGTAAGACAGTAGGGGGCGTGTCCGTAGGCTGAGCCCTGTAAGCGGACACACCCCCAGAAGAGGAAAAGTTCCCAAAGTAAACACCCACGACAGAGTCCACGGAAATGTGAATAAACAGAACACAACACATGCCCTCACAGACTATGAACAGAAAACATATAAATAAACATGTTATATATTTTTTTTAAATTGTAAAAATGTTTAACCGTGAGTGCGCTCGTTTGCGCGGGAGTGCCCGTAGCGCAGCTACAGTTAGCAGTCAGTGGGAAAACATATAAGAACTAAATATGCAAAATAAGCCAGGAAGCAATAGCGTAGCGGTAGAGATGTTGGCTGAAGAGCAGGCATTCATGGTTCGAGCCCCCACAACACCAATTTTTTTTTTTAGCAAAATAAGCAGGAAACAAGTCCCTGACAAATATGTACACATAAAACCACAATTTATGTAAAATGTAATGAAATAGCCCATTTATATTGAAGAAATGTGAGGTAACAAAAGAATAAAATAATGCCAGATGTGCCTACAGCTGAGCTACAGTTTAACAGGGTGAGTGCATCTGCCCGTAGGTGAGCAGTGGTTTAACTGGTGCAAAATGAGTGCCCGTAGCTGAGCAGTGGTCTAACATGCTAAATCTATGTGCCCCTAACTGAGCTGAGCGTAATATGCGTGCCGATAGCCAAATGAGGCTTAAACCAGCGTACCCCGTTTGCGAGGAGCAGCACACCGCGCAAACAAGCTAACCAATGGGCAACGTTGAGCAAGCCGTATCAAAACTGCCTTTACACAGACACACCCCTCAGCATGTCTAGACAGTCATGAAAAATAAAAAGCAGTGGTCAGGTTCGAACCCAGGATACTATACACCATAGTCAAGGTACAGAACCACTAAGCCATGACAGCAGTACCTTTAAATGCAATAATAGCTAATATACAGGAATGAATACAAACTGGAGCATGACAATGCAGGTTTACTTGAAGTTGATACAATTCCAAAATGGCCAATCACAGATATGTGCAGGAAAAACGGACTATATAAGCCCCATAGGCGGGAATACACAGCATAAACGATTGTAGAACTGACCTGCAGGCAGAATGACAGGAGTAGGAGAGGGTAGTTGCTTTCGAGCACAGAGGTGGGGTGTTGAGGATTCCAGGTACATGGTCTGGCTCCTAGTCCATAATCATGAGGCCCAACTCATGCAGGGCCAGGTCCTCTGGGGAGCACACAGGGCCGAGGCGTGGGATCGGTTGGCTCATGATCTCACCAGTGCCACAGGGATTCCTAGGACTGGTGAGCAGATCCGTCACCACCATGCGGACCTGAAGAGATGCAAGCAGGACCAACTGAACCTTTGGATCCAGGAGGCCCGGCAAACACCCAACGCCCCACTACTGAGTAAGTTACATTTAATTATGTATGTAAGAAATTAAACTAGATGATATTATGGAGATGTGTATTCCAATATTACTTCATTTATATTACAGCTGCAGGTGTCCGTTCTGCGAACCGCAGAGCCTATGGCGATAGGCTGGTGCGGTTGCGCCACCAGGCAGGTCAGTAATCCACTACCAGTAACTGTAAAGAAATATAAAAGTATGACAGTCAGCAAAAGAGAGCAGTGTAGTCAGTAAGGAATAAAATGTGCAAGTAACAGTGTGAAAGTGTCTGCAAGTATTGCTTGATTACAAAAGTGTGTTTCAGCCTGTAAGTTAAACCGAAAAATGAAACTGTCTGACATATATTCTGAAATAAAATGCCCTACCTGTAAGAAAATAGTACACAACCTGCAGCAGGCTGAAAAGTATAGCTGCAGAAGATGATGAAATCACATGTGTGAAATATATCCCTGTTGAAATACTGAAACATGACAGAAGTGAGACTGCTGGAAAGGATTGTAATAACTACAGGTAAAACATGTCAATAAAGCCTAGAAGTAAGTACCATCCTGAATAGTAAAATGAAAGCAAGTGAGAGAGTGTGAGAAAGTGTCATGAATCCAGCAATACAGTAGTAATAACCCCTGAATAAAGTATACTGCAGTCAAGACAGAATGAAATGCATGTGAGAATCAAAACCAAACAGCAAAATCTGTTCAAAGTGTTGCTGCATCTGGAATGTGTATCCCAAAATCTGGATATGTTGCTCTCAGTCTGCAATATGCAGATAGGATGATTGATATTTATCCATTGATCAATGGGAAGTTTTTTATTCTGATGAAGTCTGTTGACGAAAGCGGACAATTAAGGAGTGTACGCTATTTTTTTACTTGATTATCCTTGACTGTGGTTTTTTATTTTGCTTTGGTTTTTTGGTACATTCACTAGTGGTTTTGTTTTCATCTTTTGCCATGGCCGAGGTTAATGAAGACCCTTTGTTGGGTTTGTCGATTCATCCTACATCAACATCTGACAACGTCAATTCTAACAATGTCGATTTTAACAACTTACTAGTTTCTACCTTGGTGGACATACAGAATTCACTAAAATTTCTAGTGTCCAAAGCTGGTGAACGTGGCAGGGAGCGTGAGTGTTATCGCGATGGGAGAACAGTGGCGAATGCTTCCAGTCCCGTAGAAGTATACGAAGAGATGGACACTGGTATTGAACTGGGGAACACAGTCGGTGTTGAGAAAGAAGATTGTTTGGCCAAACCACGCTCTAACTTTAATGATAACAGAAGCAGGCGTGTTTGTTACAACTCAGTTGAACATTTTTTCGTGTCCTCTGATAATCCTTTTAGCAACTCGGGAAATAATCCGAAAAAAGTGAACAGCGTTGACATCAACAAGAAGCGTGAACTACTGTTAAGGCTGCTTAAAAGGTATCGCTCTTTAGAATTGGAAAATTGCTATTTTCAACGTTGCATTGAATTAAACATAGTCCCTAAGGGACTAAGACTTTTTAAGTGTCCTAATGGTGTTTATGCTGATCATCCGTTTTTTGAAACCCTGGTAGCTTTTTTTAATGACGCCGGGTTACGTTTACTCAAACTACTCATTGACAATAACAATGTAAAAATGAGTTTACTTAAGGATGAGATTACTAGCACTGAAACTAGTTTAAAAGTAATGTTTTCTGGTGACACACTGAATTTTTTGATTCATTGTTTGTTGAAGTTGAACATCATTCTAATGAAGTCATTGGGCGGAAACAATCTAAACTGGCGCGGGACATTACTTCGTACCAAAATCAAACCGCCTATGACAATTTCGCTAACAAAGGGTACAATGTTACTAATAATACTAATAATGTTGCTGATCAACATTTTTTTGGGAACTATGGTTATGACTCAAACTATGGCGAAAACAGGACTTACAGTTCAGTTATTTCTAAGTCCTGTCCTGTAGGTCAACAGGTTTTCAATAACAGGAGGGCTGAGCAAGAATTTTCTTTTGCTCCTGTTGGCAAAATTGAGCATAGTGAATTTTTAACAGTTGACTTAACCTCTGATGTTGGGAACATTGCTGACAAAGGGGAAGTAAATGAGGACAATGCTTCTACTATTTCTAATAATGACAGTAATGTCAAAGTCAAGAATAAAGTGGGGACTGTTTCTAAAGTTGCAACAAATGGTTCTACTTCTGTTTTTTTCAACAAGTAGAATTACAGCAACAAACAGACTATCTTAACAAGAAGCCGGACTTTTCTGGCTTCAGGATCTTCGGGGGACGAAACATAGATTCTGTTGTTGACAAGTTTGGTCTAGTTAATTTAAGTAACCATTGTTTCATTGACACTGAGTTGAAGATTCTTAGATATGGATTAAATTTTGTTCCTGGAGTTAGAGCTAATTACAGTAAAACTGTTGTAGATATTAAAAAATATACCAGGAAAATGAATTTATTTTACATAATGAATGACATTCCTGTAAAAAAACAGAGTTTTGGTTAAACCCTCTTCTTTCACTCCTCTTTTACATCACACTATCAAAGTATTTGAGGAATTGTGTATTCAAGATTTAGAACAGATGTTTAAAAGTAAATCACATACACATCGAAATTTAAATGTTGAAGAAACAAAAGCTCTTTATAACTTAAAGAGTTTAAGCAAAAATTTTAGATTCATGAAAAGTGATAAGGGTGGCAACATTGTCATCATGGAACAAGAATTTTACAAGATCAAAATGTTGGAAATTCTAAACAATACTGAAGAATATGAAAGTATTAGTTTCCACCAAATTTTACAAAAACAACGAAACATTTACTCTTATTTATATGACGCTCTTATGTCTGGTGAGATTAATTATGAGGTTTTTGATTTTTGCACGGTACAACAACCCAGAATTGGTGTCATTTTTGGGATTCCAAAAACCCATAAGTGTTTGCTAAACCCTCGCATTAGGCCTATTGTTTCTTCACCGCATTCTGTAACTGAAGGTATTTCCCTTGTTATTGATGCTGTATTGGGACCATGTTTGACAAAAGAAGTCTCTTATGTTAGAGACTCATGGCATTTTTTGAATAAGTTAAACTTGTATGCGCAGAGTGGAGTATTTGATTTTCAGAAACACATTATGTTAACGATTGACGTAGTATCTTTGTACACCTGTATACCTCACTATGATGGTGTTGAAGCTGTACGTTGTCTTTTATCTAAAAAGAATTATGGACTCACAACTAGCGTTATATCCACCATTTGTGGTTTTTTGGATATAATTTTAGAGAACAATTATTTTCTTTTTGACAAAAGTTACTACAGGCAAAAGAGGGGAGTTGCAATGGGGTCTCCCACCGCACCAGCGTATGCCAACTTGGTAACGGCATGGTGGGAGTATGAATTTTTACCCCATTTAAGCAACAAATTCAACATTTCCTTTTTTTGTCGTTATGTTGATGATTTGTTTTTCATCATTGAAGGTGATTTAAATACTGTTGACTTATTTCTTTTTGAAATTAATTCACTATCCAATTATCTTAAATTTACAAAAGATTGTGTTGGACTAAAAGTTAATTTTTTAGACGTGCTTCTTTGGTGGGACTTAGAAGATTCAAGATTACACAGTCGTATTTACCGTAAGGCGACGTTTAATAATGGTTACTTGCATTATACAAGTAACCACCCTAGACATATTGTCAAAAACATTCCTAGGGGGCAATTTATAAGAGCTAGTCGCATGACTTCAAAATACAGTGATTTTATTTGCGAGCTAGAATTTATTATTAATTTGTTCACAGACAGAGGATACTTTAGACCTGACTTACTAAAAACTAGTGATGAGATTAAAAACAAACACACCAATGTTTATAAACCATTGTTGGACTACACTTCTAAAAAAGATCTGTGTTCTGATACTGTTTTTTCTAACAAAACTGTAGACACTAATTTGATTTGTGCCCTTGACATGACACTTAACAGTCAGTATATCCAGCAAATATTACGAACTAACTGGAGAATTATTAGGGGCAACTTGGATTTACACAAAGTGCTGGGTGGTAAACCTTTTTTTGTATCAAAGAATAACAAGAGTTTAAAGAAAATTTTAGAATTTAACGACAACAATTCTGTTGCCATTTCTACTGACAAAAAAGGAATGCATTGTTGCCAACAATGCAACATGTGTCGGTACATATCTGAGGGTCCATATATCAACATTGCTACCCATCAGAAAATTATAGGTGTACCATCATTTGTGAATTGCAACACCAAAGGTGTTGTTTACATCAGTTTGTGCTCTGGTTGTCCTGCTTTTTACGTGGGGATGACCACTAGGCACCTAAAAGTGCGTATTAGGGAGCACCTTTATGCTATTCGTCAGAAGGATGGAACCAATGCATTGTTTAAGCATTCAGTCAGTTGTTCCGTTTTTAAGAAATTTGTATTTTCAGTATTAGAGGTTGTTCATCCTGACCTTACAGGGGGGGATTTTAAAAACTACTTGGAACAACGGGAGACTCTTTGGCAAATTAAGTTGAGATCTGATGTGTACCCTGGTTTAAATGACACAATTAATGTAAAATGTTTTTTAAAATACAGGGATTTGTCAATTAATAAGAATGCTGACATCGGTTCTTTTTTTACTTGATTCTGTGTCTTTAAAGATTTTTAATTAACTTTGTTAATTGTTTCAATCAATTCTTGATTGGAAGTGTTATTTATACATTGATTAATGAGAAGTTTTTCATTCTGATGAAGTCTGTTGACGAAAGCGGACAATAAAGGAGTGTACGCTATTTTTTTACTTGATTATCCTTGACTGTGGTTTTTTATTTTACTTTGATTGTCTGATATACCAAACATCCACACTTGTCTACAGCTATATAAAGCAAATGTAGCAGGATGATGTAGCTGAACAAAGCTAGATATGAATGTGTATGAAGAACAATAAAATGTATATTGATGTTGCAGTAACAGTCCAATCACCAAGTTGAAATATTTATCATATAGGAAACTGTAGTTAGAACAGTAGTGTGTATATAACTGTAGCTATTAGAAATGTACAGCATATGTATTGTTATTCGAAGGTGTTAATATTATTTCCTTTACCCCACCCTATAACCACATATAACCCATTCCACGTGAAAATGGTATGTGCAATCACAATTAACACCCCTGGACATTTGTCCAGTTGGGTCATATATATTTGCATGTCCGTTGATGCATCTGCCCTGTTCATACATCCACACTTGATGGCCTGTTGCTATCAATTAACCCTGCATGTTGTTGGACTGTGTATTTCTGTTCAAATTATGCATGTGTTATGCATGCTGTTCAATGGTGTGAATATCTGGGTGTTTGGTTAATGGGAATACTAACGCATGCTGTTACAATTAATTGTGAATGGTATTATATGTCACTAACCCAAACTGTCATGACATAATACAAAACATAGGACGACAGGGAAGGCAGGTTCCAGCGGACCCACCTCTCCCACCTCAGCTGGCGAGTGCACTTGGCACTAGTGCCGAGTCCGGACCCTCCTCCGGTGGCCCTGTGCCACCTGTGGATGGAAGCGCTGCAGGGGATGGGGCTTGCCCCCCCTCTGCAAGTGTGGCCGGAGGAAAACAACCACTCACCCTCCGTAGCGTCCGGACTGTGGTGCGTAGGGAGATTCGGGACTCTGTTCTTGAGCCCCTACGGCAGCTCGAGGCATGGGTGGTGCAACTAACGGGCATGCCTATTGCCCGGCCTACACAGCCCCCAGCACAGCCCCGTCCTGGGCAGTGAAGGAACAGTGGCAACTGCCTATGGGTGGGGATATCAGTTCCACTGTTGCCATCTGTGGGTTCATGGGCTCTGGATATCCAAACCTCCATCCCCGTCAATTGTGTAACCCCCCCACACGTGTCATACACCGCCCCTGTATGCGTCTTGTTTGTCTTGTCTGTTTACCTACCCATCCTACCTCCCCAGCTGTACCGACTTCCTTCACCTGACATACCACTCTCACCTGTAAAAAAGGGCACTCTGTACCCACAAAAAAATTACGCCCCATACATAGCTGCCCATTCCGCACACATGTCTGCTGAACATGGAACCTATCAATTACAATTGGCTGTACAACAAGTATTATTGTTGTCCTGACACCTCTCTCAGGGGTGGAAGGTTTCAAATGTCACACCAAATTACATACATATGCACAGCTGTTGCTGATGAAGAAATGGGCAGCTATGGGCCTTACCTACATCCCTCCTGCACATCCCAAGCTTGTTTCCCTACTGTCTTACCCTCTTTGTGACCCCTTTTCACCACTTTCCTGTCTCCCCATTTTCTTTTCTTTCAAAGAAAATAGCGCGGGTGTGCGCCAGAGTAAGCACCGTTAAGCGGTTGTAAGCGGGTGTGTGCGCGGAGCTAACCGCCAGTACGCATGCGTGAGCTCCGCAAACCAGCGCTAACCCGGTTACAACTGCTTAAAAGTGCCTTAGTCACTTTGATTGACAGGTCCTGTACTCAGTTCAAAAGCAAAATAAAATCCCACTGTCAGTCCCGAACCCAGGACCTTGGAAACACTAGTCTGTACGACCTACCACTAAGCCACGACTCTTATACAAAAACACTGTGCTAAAATAAATATAACATGTAATAGTAGGAATGAATGTAAAGGGAATATAGGATGTGTAGTACCCAAAGCATGTCATTTAAAATTATTGTCAAAACTACTGGATTTCCATAATAGTAGTGTGTGAACAGAAACAGCCATGCTAGTTGGTAGCTTGTAGATAATAAGGTCAGTTAAAGTACATATATAAATGTATGTATATGTACATATATATATATATATATATATATATATATATATATATATATATATATATATATAAATATATATCTATATATAGTTGTAGGAGTCATTGTGCATACACACTTGCTACAGGGAACATGAGAGAGGAATGGAGAAATGTGAATATACAACACAGCCTGAGTCATGAGAGAGATACTAACCTTTACACTCACAGAACACTGTCCACAGCATACCAGCATGGTCCCCGCCCTCACAATCTGAAAGGGCAACGCCTATCCCACATACCCTTTTATAGCACTGACCTGAAATCACAGTGAGAACTGCAATCAGTACACAACTGGCTGTATGCAATTAGCAAATGCTGGCTTACAATTGGTTAAGAGGCCATCACATGGACCTATGCAGATACCTACAAAAGCATCCAGTGCTAACATTCCCTACATGCAATACATTCATTGCATTGTCTGTAAGCAGACAGAGGGAGAGCAAGAAGTGAGAGAGAGAGAGAGATCAAAAAAAAAAAAAAAATACACTGTGACTCTGTCACCCGAAGCTGTCAGCACTGACAGTAGCAGCAGCAAGCAGAAGCAGTGGTAATGCAACCAGCTGCGACAAACACAGGTAATGCAAAGTAGCAGGTTAATAGTGTGCATACTGTGAACCCTCCAAATGTGCCATAGTTCTGTATCCATAGGTATATCCATGTGATATGTTGTGTGTACGTAGTTCCACCAAAAGGGGATGACCATACATTACATGTCAATCAGTCTTAGGCCATGATCCTGGCAGCAGTTGTCTGTGCACTGGCCCAGCAATGTCTGTAGTGACTGCTTTGAAAGGTCAGCCAGGTTCAAAAGGCAGGATCAGCCCATCCCAATGGCACACTGGCTGGGAACAAGTGTCTGCAGGTACCCGATATCACTGCATATGCATCCCATACTGCATAATTCCATAGCTTAGCAGACCAGGCCCGTTATGCATATGATGTGGTAATTCCCAGGGTCAGTCAAGGTGCCCCCTTAGTGGTGTGGGACCACTGTTGCTGTATGCCACTGTCCAGGTACATATCCTGTAGTACGGCCAAGATAAATTATCATTGTTATATGCGGTTGTATGTCCTCTCGGAGTGCTAGTAGCACACATCCAGGGATACCACAAGGTCACAGTGATGCTGTGTGTTCTTCTCTGCTGAGGGTGGCCCTCACCTGGACATGTGAGATGATAGGGAGGTTACATCCAGCTGTGATAAATATTTCAACTGGTGGGGGAGAAGGAGGGGGGATACGTGCACCGAACATGTCCGCAAGATTGTTGCCAATATCCGTGTGTTTGGTGAATGTTAAGTAGGTGTGTATTAACACAGAGCATATCTGAGGCATGTGGTCCATATGTGTAACATAACTGAAGAAGGCCTTGTGGTCATCCATAGTGTATGTGTCCATTTCCCTCCCAGAGTAGGCCGTGGCCGTTGTTATGATGGACTGTAGTGGAGTACCAGTGCTGACCACAGATGCCTTCCCTTAATGTGAATGTGCTCTGTCCTGCAGTAGCCTCCTGCTATTGTTATACAATCTGCCTCTGTCTGGGGTCCACCGGACAGGATGCCTAACCTTTGTGCATAGGGTCTGGGTTAGAAATGTGTGTGCAAGTTCCATGCAATCTGTGGCATGTCAGTGGTAAGCATTTGCAAAGGGGTCAGCAGTGTGGCTTGTGGCTTCCACTGGCACAGTGTGCTGCATGGATACCATCTTAGTCCCAGCAAGTGAATAACTTTCTAATCACATACATATCAAAGTAGTCTACTGTGCTGGTGGTGGTGGTGGTGGGATATGTATATCCAGGCCGAGTAACTTCTGTCCACATCACAGTAGAGGACAGTGTCCCACATACAGTACCTTGGGATGAACCCCCAGAGTGATGTTGTGCATTGCACTTGTCAGTGTGTGCTGACCGATGGGGTATGGTACTATGTTGTGTGGAATGTGGCAGGTATTGTTGCACAGGTGTTGGCTGAGCACTGATATCTGGCCATGTACCTGTGCATCCACCACGCCACACACACATGCAACATATGGGAATAGTAGTATATCACTACACATGAGTATCATGTATAGTAATTGTGTCATATATTGCTGACATGGTCTGCTGATATCCTGTTTGTGTTCTCTTCCAGGGAGATGGCGCGACAGCGTAACCCCGCCTACTCTGTGGCAGAAGATGAGGAGATCCACCAGAGCCTGGTGCGGGAGTATGACATCCTGTTTTCCCGCACCAGTCAGAATCAGCAGGAGAGGGCCGCACTGTGGCAAGACCTTGTCTGTAGGGTAAATGATATTGGCATGCATAACAGGACATATGAGCAGGTACGACATCACTGCAGTGATTTAATCCAAAGTGTCCGGCAGCATGCATCAGATGCCCACAGGCAACAGGTCGCCACAGGAGGTGGGGTGGCCACACATCCCCCCCTCACTAGACTGGAGGGGCTACTCCTAAGTGTTGTGGCTCCAGCCCCGGAACACCAACAGCAGTACACCTGCATTATGATGGAGGCTGGTTCCACACAGCAGCACGACATGGAGCGTGCAGGTAATATGCCATATGTACACTTGACTGTTCTGTACACTGTATCATATGCAATATCAATGGCACAGTTGTGCCCACTGACATTAATCTCATCATTTCTGCAGGTCCCTCCAGGGTTACAGCAAGGCAGGCCATCCATGCTGGTGAGTGTGTTTAACATAACCTATAATAGTCCTGATAATGCTAGTAACAGTAGTGTAACTCAGTAGTGCTCTGTGTGTATACTGCGGGGTGTGCATGTGTGCATATGTGCAGGTGTGCCTGTGCCCATGTGTGCATGTGTGCATCTGTGCAGGTGTGCCTGTGTCCATGTGTGCATCTGTGCATGTGTGCCTGTGTCCACGTGTGCATGTGTGCATGTGTGCCTGTGTCCACGTGTGCATGTGTGCATGTGTGCATGTGTACACGTGACCATGTGTGCATGTGTGCATATGTGCATGTGTGCATGTGCCCATGTGTGCATGTGACCACGTGTGCATGTGTGCATGTGTCCGTGTGTGCATGTGTCCACGTGTGCATGTGTGCATGTGTCCACATGTGCATGTGTCCATGTGTGCATTTCTGCATGTGTGCATGTGTGCATGTGTGCCTGTGTGCATGTGTGCATGTGTGCCTGTGTGCATGTGTCCACGTGTGCATGTCTGCATGTGTGCCTGTGTCCATGTGTGCATGTGTGCCTGTGTCCATGTGTGCATGTGTGCATTTGTGTATAAGTGCATCACTGGTAACAATGTCTGGAGATTGTAAACTATGTTTCCTTTCTTCCACCCACAGGTTCTGGGGCTGCTCTGGTGATCTGCAGCAGGGAACCTGAAACCTGTGCCATGGCTACTGGTAATGATGATATTTGTGTAATGGTACAGGAAGGTGTGTCAGGGTCTGCCATTGGTCAGCCAATTGACAGTACACAGCTGTCAACCCCATCATTGCGCACAGTCATCCTGCCTGTACATCCTTTGTCACCATTGTCCCTAGGTGATGGACAGGATACAGTGGGCACAGACCAGGGTAATGTGGTACCTGTGGCACATGCGTCCCCACAAAGCAGCCATGGGCAGGGTCCTCCGATGGTACCACACAGACAGTTGCCCATGGGTTCTCGTGGGAGCATCCGTGGGCGTACTGCCTCTGGCCGAAGTGCCCAAGAGGTCTGTCAACCTCAGCTATGTTTTGGACTGTCATGCAGGCACAGTCACGTATGGACAGGTACACCAGACAGGGTCTGAGGGAGCTGAGAGCATGTCACACAGCCATGACAGACAGTATGCATGACATTGCAGATGCTATCCGTAACTTCACCGATGTCATAGACAGACGTTGTGGGGACATATTACAGCAGTTCCACAACCAGATGTCCATGAGCCAGGGCAATGGTGGGTGTTTGCGGCGTCGACGTGGCCATATGCCGGCAGCAGCAGCAGCTGGCAGTCGGCGCGGACAACAACAGGCTCACGCACGTCCCCATAGTGCCAGCAGCAGCCCCAGCAATGCTGGGTCTGTGCTGTCATTGGAACACCCCAGGAGACCATGTGCACATGGCTCTGGACAGTCCCAACAGGGACTTGTGTCCAGTCAACACACTCCCACTTCTGATGACAGTACCCAGTCTGGCTTAGTACTGGATATGGTCCGTAGCACCCCTGCCAGGCACAGGTACCATGTCCGTGCACACAGACACTGATCTGTATGGCCTGCCAGGTGCAGTCTGTGGCTGTCCACAAACCCCTGTATATGGCAGCCATGAGGTGGAACTGTGTGCGTGCATACACACATGTGAAATGTTAACACCTAGGATGACCACGTACACGCACACACTGCACCAACACTGCCCCACCCTGTACTGCTGCCCCTCACCAACACACATACACACACATGTCAATTGGTGGTATCAATGGCTGACTCAGGAATACCTAATCCACACCCTGTGCATATGATGACACTGTGCCACCTCCTGCAATCTCCAACATCATTGCGGGAACAGGTAAACACGTTGCTGATGCACAGGGTGACTACATAGAAGTGTATTAGTAGTATCATGTTGGTAACAGTACAGTGTGCTGCTATGACTGTGTGTTTATCCCAGCATGCCTGCTGCAGTAACTGTATGAATGTCCTGAATTGTTATCTGCACCCATAGTACATACAAAAGTATAACAGCTGCACATAATTGCATGCCGGTGGTAAGGTTGTCAACAGATAGCCACATACATGGGTAGCACAGGGGGAAAGCTAACACAAGTAGTGATATGCAATGGTGGACATGTACAGTAATGGTGTCAAGTTGCCCACAACGACTATGCCATGTGGATGTTCGCGCATGTAGATATGTGTGCAGTACCAATGTAATCCAAACCACAAATAAGTATGACATAATATCAGTTCTACCATGGGCATCTGCGCTGCATATTCCTGGGTACATGTTGATAGTGCCTACATATTTGCATTGTTACTTACTGTTATTGTTACCCCTTCTTTGTTGTATAATGCACTACTTCCAGCCCTGTTTATGTAGCTTTGTTTGCATGCATGTTCGCTTGGGGTTCCCTGGAACACTGCTTACACCTGCAATGCAGAGTTACAGTGCTTCTGTAGACTTCTAGTGACATCTGCATAGCGTACGATACGTATGTCAACTTTACACATGACAGAACGTCACTGTCTGTCCTGTACGCATGTACGTTGCCTGTGACACATTGCACACATCTTACCTGGCATTTACCCACGTGTGCAGTCATATATGTCAGTGCTATGAAACAGTAGTGGTACACTCACACATACACACCTTCAGTATGTTGTTCCCCATTGGCCCTATGTGTTGGTACTCACCATGGCAATCACACTACTAGGGTAGCATGTGCAAAGGTAATCTGTGAAATCGCCTCTATGGTCCAGTTGTGGTTTATGTGAGTCATGTGTCAATGTCACAGCTGCCACATGTATGCAGTCAGCCATCACCCTTGGCCAGGAATGTACAACACATGTGTGGGATGCCACCACACAGCCAATCTGGGGACTGGTCTCTCTGAACCCAGTAATGCCATACCCTGTCAGGTGGCATGTCATATATACTACATCCTGGAAAAATGTCAACCCCAATCCCTGCTGCTACTATTGATAATACCCTTGAAGATGTTCCTGAGAGTTTTGACCAGTTCCTTACTGAGACATTTCAGGCCCTAGCTAGCCATCTACCTCCTAGCTCCCCTGGTCCTGAAAGTAGCACCCCTAGAAAACTACTTGCGTTCAGCTGCCAACCAGTCACCACTTCACTTCTCTGTACCTTGATTGAAACAGTGAAACCCACTACACTTTCTGCTGATCAACTCCCTGCCAAGTACCTATCAAAACCAGATGATGCTATTGCTTACCCCGTCTCAAAGGTAATCAAAGGAACCATGGTAGAATCTAACTTTCCCACCATCTGGAAAATGTCATATGTAATCCCACTTCACAAAGGAGGCAGCTCTACTGAATTCTCCAATTATAGGCCAATAGCTATACTCTCTCCACTTGCAAAGATTATGGAAACTTTCGTCATAGACAATTTATGCACCACCTAATCCAAAATCGCATTATGGCAGACACTCAGCATGGCTTACGTCCTCATCACAGCACTACTTCAGGCCTCCTAGCCTTTACTAACACCATAAGCCATACTTGCAACACTAATTATATATCCTCAGCCCTCTTTTTGGATCTTTACAAGGCATATGATATGGTTGATCACCAACTTGTACTCCACACCATGCAAACACTGTCTAGATACTGGAGCCTTCCAATGGTTTCAATCCTACCTGCATGGTTGACAGCAGGCTGGCCTCTGGCAGAACAAACTCTCTAACCTTCTACCTAACACCCTCAGAGTACCACAAGGCTCTATAATAGGGCCCTTGCTGTTCTCCATCTTCATTAACGACCTTTATACTGTCATCCCAAAAGTCAGCTGTATCCAATATGCTGAAGACTGTACTCTGATCTGCTCAGCCACATCTCCAGTAGAGTTATGGTCAGCTACCCAGACCACCTTTAATACAATAGAAAACTGGCTTTCTGAACATCGTCTGATCCTAAATCCCAAATAAACTAAACTGTTGTTATTTCACCAACACATAGGTCTACCACTTTCACCGTTACCATAACATCAACTGATGGCACAATAATCTCCCCTGACCCAGCTCCGAAACTATTAGGTGTCATCATAGACAATAATCTCAAATGTGACCTACATGTTAACCAGATTATCAAAGCCATCAATAGAAAACTAGGGTCACTTTACAGAATTAAAGCCTTCCTAGCCCCTCCAGCTAAAGGTGCCATAGCTCGCTCACACCTTGTTTCAACCCTTCTGTATGCATCCCCTCTACTCTCGAATATGAACAAGACTGTCCTTAGCAAACACTCAATTTGCTACAACCACATTGCCAGGTTTGCCACTGGGCTGCCTTTTAGGACACATCATTGCATCAATCTAAATCAGCTTGGTTGGCTTGCAATACCCAGCCTAATACAGTATAACCAACTGATTATGGCCTATAAAATCCTCTATAATCCAGACAATACTCCTGCACCTCAAATATTATCACCCCCTATAACAATCCTAGACCGCTTCGATCCTCTAACAAATTACTACTTCAGACTAGCAAGGTTAATAACACAGCCAGTGATTCTCTCTTTGCAAACCCTGTAAGTAGATCCTGTAACTCACTTCCAGCTGATATTACCCTACTGTCCACCTTAGGTCAATTTAACAGTAGACTCAAACAACATTTGTCACTTAACTGGCTATGTCAATGTATCAAGCCTGGCTAACTCGAATGTGTAAACTCTGTGAACCACTTTACTGTGTAATGTTAATTTAATCCTAACTTGTGCTCAGGACTAACATTAACCTGTGGAACATGTTTGACTTGCTTACTTATGTAATCTCTGTAAATAATCTGTTTGTAATATGTAATGCTAGTATTATGTAATGCTGTATCTGCTACCCTCGTAGCTTGTCTCCACAGGCCTCCCCTGGAAATGGACATGCATCCAGTCGGACTATACCAGTCAACAAATGTAGGATAAATAAATAAATAAATAAATAAAATATATTACAGTGACTACAATACAAGTCAGACATTGACATGCACTGACAGCATGCTGAACACACTGGGGCATACGTGGGGACTCAGAATAGCAGCCTGCCTGGGCATCACACACCTCCGCAGCTGGCACACAGGCATATGTTCCGTCGGAACAGAGCACATGCCACACATGACATGCACATCCCCTGTGCCCCACACTCACAGCCTGTAGGGCTACACAACACACCTGCTACAGACGTGTCAGGTACCTGTCTTGTGTGCTGCACTGGGGTCCCGCTCAACAGGCTGTATCTGGTGAAGGTCACAGTGATATGCCTCAGGAGCACTATGGTCCACCACAGCACACATGCATACAGGTCAGTCAGAGGCATGGACAGATATGACTCACTCATTGACCATGCCAGTATGGCTGCCTGAGACATACCTCCCTGGACTACATGATATGGAACATAGAATGGATCTCTCAGCATGTGGCACAGGCCAGTATGAGCCTGATGTTGATTGCTAACATACCCTCACCAGGTATTCTACCACTATATGTGGGAAGGGTGTTGTATGTCTACATTATGCTCAGTCTCCACTGTCATTCATAGGGTATCCACTGGCTGTCAACGTGTGCCTACATGCTAGGGAAGCCACAATGATGTGCAAGGGTCATCTTGCATGTGACACCCATGGCCCGATGTATAATGGCAAAGCTCCTTGGTACACACATACTGGCTTATGCTGCAGGACATGGTTTACATAGCCACCTCCGTGGGTATCACACAGGTTAGGACACTAACAGTGCTGCTACACAACAACAGCAGTGTACACCGGAAGATGCATGCACCAGACACTGCCCTCAGCACGGTGAACTGCAATGTCTGTGCAGTACCAGATTCATGATTCATGGCTCACAGGTGTTACCCATCACTGACAGGTTATGCCCCATACCATGCCTGTCATCCCCTACACATGTAACACAGATGGATAGGGGGGTGGTATCCCAAGGTAACACAGATACACACACCTCCAGGTTGTTGGCACAGCACAAACCATCAGGGCCTACTCATGTGCAGCTAACAGTGTGTCGAACTGCCATCTGGTTCATAGCCTGGCACACACAACCCTCCCATACACAGGAAGACCACCTATCCTCCATAACAACACTGGCAATATGACAGTCTCAGGAACTGTGTTTATATGGCCGGACTGCATCCAGCCAGACATTGTGTGTGAGCATTACTGTAGCTACAACACACTAGTTGAAGGGTTCACAGCATGTGGTCACTGAATTGCAGTGGAATGACATGTTACCACTACCACAACAGGTGGGAACATGCAGCACCTGTACATCGACTACATGTACACTATATGGCCCAGACCAGATGTGTATCCCCTGCTGTAGGTCTTTCACCATAGACACCCACACTGTATAGAGACATACCACGTGTGGACCCTGCACAGTAAGACACAGTCCTATTGGTGTGCATTGAAAATACCATTTATCCACTCGAGGCATGTGTCAGACATGGTAACTACTGCAGGTCACAGGAATTTATGTGCATGTGTCACACACATACATCATGTGTGCAGTGCCATTGCTGGTTTAGGCAGTGGCATGCATTGTTATGTATAAACACCCACACAAGGTCATACTGTGTGACAACCACGTGACAGTTGTGGGTTACCAAAATATGCCTATCTGTACTCTGACAATGGTAATGGACACAGTAGCAGAGCACACTATTGGCATTACTAGCCAACTAGCCCTGTTTGGCTGTGCTGATAATGTGGTGACATCCCCTGCGTTTACTGGGGGAGTATGCAGCATCTGGTGTATTGTAGTAATTGCCAAAAGGATCTGTTCTCTCACACTTGCATTTACACACACCCTACTACCCCCACACACATGCACACTTGCCGGATTCATTCCCCTACCTAACTAAGTCATGACATGTAAGAGAGTCACATTAGCAAAGCGCACTATTCGGTTTACTAGATAGTTCCTTTTCTCTGGCTGTACTTATAGGGTGCTGACAACATCAGTATTTTGAAAGGATAATGTGCATCAGGTAGTGTGATCTCCTGATTGCCAAAACTAACATGCTTTTCATACGGAAATGCACACACACAAACTCCTCACATCTAAACATGTCATTTACAGGTTTCAAACTCCTACTTAACTACATTACAATTCTCGGGAGAGACACATTAGCAGAGTGCGCTATTCACATTACTGGGAGTCTTCCCTTCTCCTGCTGTACTTATAGGGTGCTGACATCATCTGTGTTTAGAAAGGGGAGTGTGCATCCTGTAGTGTGTTCTCCCAGTTGCCAAAAGGGACATTTCTCTCACACAAATTTGCACACACACACTAATCACCCTCATCCAAACACACAGACTTGTCATTTGCAGGATTCAAACCACTATTTAACTATGTTATGACACTTGAGACAGACGCATTAGCAGAGCGCACTATTTGCATTACTGGGAGGCTTCCCTTCTCCTGCTGTACTTATAGGGTGCTGATATCATCTGTGTTTAGAAAGGGGAGTGTGCATCCTGTAGTGTGTTCTCCCAGTTGCCAAAAGGGACATTTCTCTCGCACAAATACACTAACCCCCCTTATCCACACACACACTCTTGCCACATTCAAACCACTACCTAACTATGTTATGACCCTCAAGAAGGACGTATTAGCAGAGCGCGCTATTCGCATTACTGGGAGGCTTCCCTTCTCCTGCTGTACTTATAGGGTGCTGACATCATCTGTGTTTAGAAAGGGGAGTGTGCATCCTGTAGTGTGTTCTCCCAGTTGCCAAAAGGGACATTTCCCTCACACAAATTTGCACACACACACTAACCCCCCTCATCCAAACACACACACTTGCCGTTTGCAGGATTCAAACCACTACCTAATTATGCTATGACACTCGAGACAGACGCATTAGCAGAGCGCGCTATTCACATTACTGGGAGGCTTCCCTTCTCCTGCTGTACTTATAGGGTGCTGACATCATCTGTGTTTAGAAAGGGGAGTGTGCATCCTGTAGTGTGATCTCCCAGTTGCCAAAAGGGACATTTCCCTCACACATATTTTCACATACACACTAACCCCCCTCACCCAAACAAACACACTTGCAGGATTCAAATCACTACCTAACTATCTTATGACACTCGAGACGGACGCATTAGCAGAGCGCGCTATTCGCATTACTGGGAGGCTTCCCTTCTCTTGCTGTACTTATAGGGTGCTGACATCATCAGTGTTTAGTAAGGGGAATGTGCATCCTGTTGTGTGTTTTCCCAGTTGCCAAAAGGGACATTTCCCTCTTACAGCCTTTCACACACACAAACCCCACTCACACACACTGAGCATTTGCAGGATTCGAACCCCTACCTAATTATATTATGACACTTGAGGGAGACGCATTAGCAGAGCACACTATCCGAATTACTGGGCATCTATTCTGCACCTGTAGTATTTCTAGGGTGCTGACATCTTTATTTCTACAGAGGTATGTAGATGTAGTACTACCTGTCAGGTGGGGGATAGCATATATATGCATTTGCAGCCACCTACGTCAGGGTCAGATATGCACATCGCACTGGCAGGTTCTGTTCTATACCATGCTTTGGGACCACAGGACCTGTAACACACAACACAACCAGTCCAGAACACCACACCCACATCCAGGACACACACTTAGCTTCCCTGGGAACAGTGCCAGGATATGCAGGTATTCACATACACCATTCCAGTTGTTAACATCAGGTACAGGCATATTGTGTATGAGAACTACTCAGGCCTCTACCACTTTACCCTACAACCACTACAATTTGTGGGTCCATGTGCTATGGCAGAACCACACACCACAGCCACATGGGTGAATACATATTGCACCTGTCCATCTGCAACGTGGGTACTCACTGCTCCACACCAGAGGTAGACCACCATTGTTGATATCTGACCATACCCACCTTTCCCTGGACATCCATATCTCATCTCAACCCCCAGGCAAGGTTGTTACTGCACACAAACTGTGTTTAGCCCAAGCAGACTCTACACTTGTGTAGACTGGGGTGGATGACTTCAGAGGACCCATGCTGGAGGACTATACTGGCCACTCAGCATAATCCTTGACAACTGCATCCTATGAGCATGTGTACAGTTTGCATTGGTCATGCTATCCCACATATACCCATGACTGCTCCACAACAAGACACCTGTCAGCTGTACACCGGCCATATATGCACCGTTCAACAGACAGAGTGACCTAATACATTGCAGAGCTGTAGCCCACAGAGGGAGGACATCTGTGGACAGTTCCAGCACAGCACTTCATTCACACATACTTATTACAACACAGTGTTGACAGTGGAATCGTCCAGAGAATGCAGATAGGGCTCCCCTCAGTCTGTTATTGACAGACACCTACTGTCAGAGATCCTCAGCAACCCTCTCACAGCACACACCGACAACATGGCTGTGGCTTAGCACATTCAATCCCTGAGACCTCCACGGTGCCCCTGCTTGACAGAGGCACAGCTCACTAGCCTCACATGTTGCCTTCTGTGACCTACTTTACAGTGGCACGGTAGCCTACTATCCTAGGGATGCAGATGCCAAGCACACTCTGGCTGAGCTGTCATTCCCTGGGGCAAGAAGCCTAGTATTGACCTCTACACCCATATGTTCAATTGTCAGATGCACAATATTTGTTGTGCTGTTCTACTGTTTTCAGGTCTTTATTGCCATAGCATTCCCTGTTCCTATGACCAACTTGTGTATCTGTGGCAGATGTTTGCATATAACGGCGATCCACTATATCACTTATGTCTCTGTGGTCATTTACTGTGTGCACTGGGCTGATTGCTGTGTTGTGGTTGGTCCCTGGACTGACACGTACAAATACCAGATATGTGTGGCCAACTGCTACACGGAGATATGGCCCAAGTGTGTGAGCATGCCCAGTTCAGCCTTCCCATGGCACGTTGTCTGACATATGCCTCATTTATCAAAGTGTGCGAGCATGCCCAGTGTGAGCTTTCCATATGTTGCACTCTGAAGTCCACCACATATTTGGGTGTGTGTGACCTTCGACATTATTGCACATTTATGATTGTGTGTTGGGTATCATGTTGTGTACTAACTGGCCAACTGCTTTGTGTCTGCCACAACAGGGATTATACTGTGCCTGCAGGAATTGCATGGGATACTTTGCAGACAGTTCTCAACATACTTTCATAATGACCTAACACTGCAGTACTGTATAGTGTACTGGTTCGGTACTTTCACTGTGGTGGACAGTATCCTGGGCTTTAGTCCTGTGACTGCTTGGCATCTTCATAGTGAGCACAACAGACTGTGTAGGGGCCAGTTGTGCACATATGACCATGTTGCAATATGTTCAGATATGGACTACCTACACCAGGCTCGTCCAACATTGCTAGTGTATTCCACAACATGGGTGGACATTGGCAAACACTAGCGATGTTCCGTAGGCCATTTTTGATGGTAGTCACAGGGTGTGTTTGTCCTTCGACACACATTGTAACTGGAGTTTGCCATTACATATGTAATGGTTGGTATACTGTGCCTCTGTCTACCTCTGACATAACAGTGATACCCAGGGTAGCCTACCATCTCCCATACACTCATCAGGATGCCTCTTGAGGGGTGTCGATATGTGGCTCTCTGGCTGACCTGTACCAGGAGTTTACTGAAGTGTGGGGATGCCTTCTGTGTTATGGATCATTCTGTACAGCTTGTCCTATGTATGTCAGTGCTGGGGTTCAGGTCTCTCATGTGCATAGCTCACTGCCATTCAGATTGTACAAGGTGCAACATGTTCATTCATTCCAGGTTGGACATGGCTTCATACATCAGGCACAGCTTTCCTGTAGCTGGGAAGGATGGCGGTGTGTGGGGCTGCAGTTTGTTTACTCAGGCAACACATGGCATCTTTTCATGCTCTTTGCTACCCCTGGTGGGGTACTGTTGTGGACTTTACAGTTGATGGAGGTGTCTGCTGCGATATATCCAACAGGGGCTATTGTAGTCAGTTGTGATGCTGATGGAGGATGGCTGCAGAGCCACAGTGAGTTCCCCTTATCTACATCTGCCAGCCTTCATGTTTGGGTGGGTATATGGTACATGTTTCTGCAAACACTACAGCCACATGTTTGTCCAGTGCAGGATATTTATCACCTTTTAACCCAGGTCTCACATTACATGTTAGGTACCTGATGGGTTAATACCTGTGTGGTAATTTGTGGGCACTTACTGTATATCCACGGTGGTTGTCTATACACAGTTCTGCAATTAGCTTGCTGACATGGCTATGGCTACAGTTGTCTGTTTGTAGGTGGCCCTTTTGTGGGTTGCTTGTGTCAGCTGGGGGTTGGATATGGTGGGCTGTTTGTACTCCTTTGCATACATGCTCAGTCACAGTCCTTCCATGTTGGCCTATACCTATGGGACATGTATACAGAACGGGGGTGGGGGGGCCAAGACCAGGCCTTGTCGGATGCCACTCATATCCGCTTTGTAGTCTGACATGGATGCGGCATGTCTGACCATGTCAGTTCTGTCCTTGGTCTGGTTTGCAACCCCTCTACTGACATAGGGGTATATATTTAAGCTGGTGAACATATCCATACTGAACTCGTACAGTGTTGTCTAGAAGCATGTGCACGGTCCAGCTATGCTGTGTGGACCACATAGCCCTCATCAATGACCTTAATGACTGCTTCAAATGGGTCAGACATGTTTAGGGGCCAGTTCTGCAGTTACAACAGCCACAGTGTGTAGGGTCCAGTATCAGTAGGTCCACATTAGCCTTCTGTCTGCAGTACATACTGATCCTTTCCATAGCTGTGCAGAACAAGCTTGTCAGGATCCTGGGGTGGTAGTTTGGCGTATCCATTCAGGCAACACCTTTGTTGTGATGGACCACTGTTGTTGTACACTGCTCTTTGGGTACATATCTTGTGGTAAGGCTGACATTGGCCAGTAGTATGATTTTGCATTCCATTATTCTTGGGGTCCATGTTGGCCTCAGCACAGGACACCATCACATACCTTTGCTGCTGTGTGTTCTGCTTTGCAGATGATGGCTGTTACCTCAGCATCTGCAATGTCAGGGGACCATCTGCTGGGATAGGTATTTTGCACTCATGGGGGGGGGGGTGTTTGCACTGCACCTGACAGGTTGTATGTTAGCAATATGTGTGTGTGTTTGGTATGTTGTTTGTAATATCTGTGTGATTCGGAGCATATCTGTGGATGCCCAACATGGTTCCTACCATCAGTTGGGTAAGCCTTGTGATTATCCTTAGTGTCCTGTACATTTTGTATCTTCATAGGTTCATGGGTTCATAGTAGGCTAGACACCCTAGGCCATTAGTAAGCCTAGCTAGAGTGTGTGTGTCTTTCGCCACCCCTTGCTATGTTCAATTATGGCCATTTATGAGGTTCTTCACTGTGCCTCTGTCTGGTTGTGACACAGTGGGGACCCCCAGTATACATGTACGGTCATCCATCCACTTGGCAATATTCCTGTTGAGGGGTGTCAGTGAGGGGCTCTGCCTACCATGGATTGGGATCCTGTTTCTGGGTGTGGGGAGCCTATGGGTTATGTATCTGTCCCTCCAGCACATCTTATTTCATTATGTGTTGAGGTTGACATCTGTGACTCTCACAGCTCCAAAGCTTTGATTTCCTTTGGTGTAGCATGTCCATTATTCCTGTGTTGGACATGGCCTTGTACAACAGACATACAATGCCTCTGTGTAGGCAGTGTGTGACTGCAGTCAGCTGGGGTGTCTGCAGCCAGGCAGCATATGACATATATTTCACACCCTTTATCCTGTTGGTGGGGTAACTATGAGGTCTTCCGAACCGCTGCAGGTGTCACGTACGGTACATCCCATATGAGTCATTGTACTAGATTATGGGTCTGATAAGGGAACAGTACAGCAGCACAGTGACCTCTGTTGATGTTGATGTGAATCCTTTCATGATACGGTGTCCAGTATCAACAGTCTTCATAGCCACATTGGCATTGTGGCTGTCACATGACAGATTAATGTCGACCTGTGTCTCTAGGTCCCTGATGACTCCTTGCATACATAATGGTTTGACACCTATGTGGTACTTTGTGTACCTTGTCTGGTATTTGGTGGGACATTCATACTGTCCAGTGTCTTCGGATGTCTGGGTGGAGTTCTTGTGTGTGAGAGTGTGGTCTGTCGCATGCTACAGACTGTACAGCAGTTTTGACTACAGTTATGTGCACATGGGTGGTGTCTGCTGCTTTGTGCATTGTCAGCTACCTGGCTATATGGGTATCTGTGCTGCATATGGATACCCCCCTCCTTTGATGTCTTGGTGCAGGTGTTGGGGCCATAACACATGATATGTGGTATATCCTAGTAGTGCTGGTGTGCTATCACTAGGCCTGCAGCAGGCTTCTGTCACAGGCCTGGACTGGCTTTACCAGAAAGGCTCATCCAGACTCTGCTACACTTTGCTGTGAAGGAAAGGTTAGTTTGCTGTTATTTTTTGTATTACTGTATTGCCTTTCTATATTTTGAATACTGTAGTTTGTTTTCTTTACTTTGTGTTTTGCTTGCATTCTGTTTTAACGGCATATTTAAACATCAAAAGAGACCACAGCTCTCTCTGTTCTGAGTCAGGCAGAATTTTGTCCTGCCCTCCCACCCATTTAAGTTGTCTTGTTAAATACCACTGTCTTTCTAGTTGCCCGCCTCTTATGTTAATCTGACCATATATCTCATTTCTCTCTACTTTCACTGGCTTATGTGAGTAATCACAAAATCATCATTTTTGAAATCCCACCCCTTCAATTATTTAAATTTATTGGCCATCCTACAGTATTTCATAGTACCAAAATATAAAAGTGACCACCCCTTTCAATCCATCTTGCTGTTTTAAAAATAGTAACTCTCCACTAAACCTTAACTTTTTAAACAGGTAAAACTCAAGTTACCTACTTTCACATCTAACTTCTCTAGTGCGCACTGCAGTGCATTCTTTTCAATCTTACCTTTAAGCATCCCTGTGACTAGCACTTTCTCTAATACCTGCTGGAAAGCACTAGGAAGCCTTAAACTCATACAAACACTGAACTCTCCTTGTTAACAAGGAGAAATTAATAGTAGGCACTAAACAGCCTATAATTGCAAAGTACCTTGCTAAGTAAACAGCTCCTTTACAAAGAAAAAAAAAGCCCCAAACCAAGCATGTCCAAGGGTCAGCTTCCAGTGATTTCTCCTGTCCACCTGGTGAATCTGAGCATACTGGGGCAATGCAGCAATTGCCTCATGTACACAGACAACCCTCTCCTCCTACCACCCAACACTACAACCTGTGAGAGATGCACTTACATAGCCAAAATGGAAGCAAAGCTCTCTCCACACAAGATTGTGCTAAACAGTCAAGAGGAGAAGCTTAACACCCACACTACATCTCAAGCAACACATAGCCCTTCTAAACCCACACCACCAACACCCACATATAGCAACACTAAATCCACATATGCAGAGGCCCTTAACTGTAACCTGCCCAAGCAACAAAGACCTCTGAAGCTGAAACGCAAACAAACACCAATCACAACCAATGTGTCACATAGTTCACAACACCAGTGTGCCACCCAGCAACAGCCCCTAAGGCAAGACAATGTACCTAACACTTTAGTCATAGGTGACTCTATAGTCTGGCACACTGATGTCCCTCTCACCAGGTTGAATAAGGAGAAAATTACAGTCAGCTGCCTGTCGGGTGCCAGGATCCGCCACATAACGCATGCACTCAAGTCACTCCACAACAAGTACAAATATGACTCTGTCATTGTCCATGTTGGAGTGAATGACTTGAGTCGTACCTCCCTGGACTACATGAAAAGAGACATGGAAGAGCTCTCGGATCATGTGGCCCAGGCAGGTATGACCCTAGCCCTGAGTAGCATCCTGCCTTGCCCAGAATGATACCACAATATAAGGATAAAATGATTGACTTCAACAATTGGCTAAGCTTATGGTGTCATTCAAAGGGGATCCAGTATCTGTCTGCCTGGGATGACATGATTGACAGACCACGATGCTTTGCCAGAGATGGTCTGCACCTGTCGCCCTGGGATTCAGGTTACTGGCTAAGGCTCTTGCCACCCCTATAGTGCCTTTTTAGGCAAACTTCAAAGGACAAAACCACCACCGTAACAGGTACAAGCATGCAAAATCTGAAGGTAATGCTACTCAATGCTAGAAGTCTAAACCTCAAAATGCACTCTCGAGGCACTCCTAAAAATGGAGAACATCGATATCTGTGCAGTAACTGAGACCTGGTTCAAGGCTCCAGAGAGCACCCCTGCAATACCAGGCTACAACTCTTACCACACTTTTCGCCACCAAACCAGGACCGAAACACTAAAGGTGGAGGAGTGTCAATATTCACCAAGGATATTCACACCACCAGGCTAGTTGGCCAACACAATGTGTCTGAAATTCTCCAAGTGCAACTAACACTAGGTAAGACTGCAATCCAAATTGTAGCTTGCTACGATCCCCCACCATACCCCAAGATTCTCACTACACCTTTCTAAACATACTGGAAAATATTAAGATAGAACCAAACACCCTAATACTGGGTGATTTTTAACTACCCTGCCATTAACTGGGAAAACTACTCATGTCCCAACACCTTTGTGCAACGGTTCTTGGAATTCATAAATTCTAATGCCCTGGATCAACTAATCCATAGTCCCACCAGGGGCTCCAATATCCTAGACCTGGTCATTACCAACATGGGAAATCAATGCTCCATACTTATGGTCACCCCCTCGTTAGTGAGGTCTGACCATAAGCTAATCACCCTTAACATCCACATCCCACCCCCCACCAACAGTAAAGAAACCACCATAAAAAACTTCTCCAAAGCCAACTTCATGCTACTCAAGTCAGAAGTGACAAACTTCATAACACCCATGCAGATGGGAACTGAAAGTTCAACTGCTGAATCCTACACTAAGGCACTGTACGAGCACATCCACTCATGTATGAATCGTGCCATCCCAAATAGAACCAAAATGCTCTCATCCAAAAAAAGGAAGCCAATCTGGTGGTCCCCTGCCATAAACAAACTTTACAACAAAAGGAAGAAACTTTTGCAGAAAAGAGGAAAATCCCAGGATGCAAAAAACTCCCTACTGGCCTCAGTAAGAAACTGAGATGCCTCATAAAATCCTCCAAAGCTAGTTACGAAAATAAAATTGCCAAAGATTCCAAAGACAACCACAAAGCATTCTATAACTATGTCAAGAATCTAAATGGCAATGCTCAGATCTGCGCTGAGCTAAAACAGAATGGCATTAAATATACTGATCCAAAGGATATTGCCAATATCCTGGCAGATCGATTCAGTGCCAACTTCACCCCCTCTCACTCCCTATTTGGCCCATCTCAATACCGAAGATTGCCAAATTCCAGTAATAACGGCCACACAGGTACAAAACGCACTCTCTAAAGCCAAGAATACAGCATCCATGGGACCAGATGACATCCCGGGCTGTGTACTACATGAACTACAATATGAACTGGCACCTCACCTAAGTGTCATGTTTAATCATAGCCTCACCTCAGGTTTCGTGCCCACTGAGTGGCGCAGAGCTACAGTTATCCCAATCCACAAGGGGGGATCCACCTTGGATCCCGGAAACTACCATCCCATCAGTCTGACAAGCCTTATCTGCAAGGCCATGGAGCGTATTATCATGGAACTTATAAACAAAGACATTGGCAACCTTCAAACACTGGACCCCACCCAGTTTGGGTTTGTGAAGGGCCGATCTTGTCTCCTGAACCTGATTGACTTCTTTGAATCAGTCTCCAGAGCCATGGACAAGGGTAAGGTGGTCCACACAGCCTATCTAGACCTTGCCAAGGCCTTTGACACCATCCCCACTCTGGAATCATAGATAAACTTACTAAGTTGGGCATTAATCCCTATGTCACCCAATGGGTTGCTAAATGGCTTACTGATAGAACCCACACTGTAAAAGTAGCCGACTCCAAATCCAGCTCCAGACAAGTGACAAGTGGAGTACCTCAGGGTTCAGTCCTGGGGCCGCTCTTGTTTGGCATCTACTTCTCTGAAGTACAGGTCAACACTAAGGGACTCTGGCTAACAAAGTTTGCAGATGACTGCAAACTGGGAGCCATTATTGAATCCCAAATGATGTGGATACTCTACAAAGGGCCTTACAGAAACAGATGCTTGGTGCCAGAGCCATGGGCTCAAGCTCAATGCCAAGAAATGTATTGTTATCCCTTTGGGAAAAACATGTATCCACGAATTACCATATAGGTGGCAGTACACTAAACACAGAAAGTGTGATAAGAGACTTAGGGACACAGGTGGACAGTGGTCTCACCTTCGATAACCACATCGCCACAACAATCAAGAAATCCTTCTATGTGGCACACCTCATCACGAAGGGCTTTTCATCCAGAAAAAAGGAGGTCATTGTCCCATTGTACTCATCCCTCATTAGACCCATTATAGAATACAACGCCCCATTTGGTATGTACCTCTCAAGACATCTGCAACAACTGGAAAGGCCTCAGAAATACCTCACTAAAAGAATCACAGGCCTAAAGCAGATGCCCTACGCTGACCGCCTTAAAAAACTCCAGCTATACTCTGTCGAATATCGTCTACTCAGAGGCGATCTCTGCTTAACATACAAGGCCATGTCAAACCCAGAGCTGTTGGACATGCTACACTTAAAGAAATCCCAATCCCTCAGAGCTACACGTTCCAGGGATCTCAACCTTGTCATCACAATAAACAAAACATGCTGGAGGGATAGGTTCCTGACCCAGAGACTACCCAGACTCTGGAATAGATTGCCCATACATGTCAAGCAGAGTGCCTCTTTGGACCTCTTCAAGAGGAACCTTGACGATTGGATGGGAGAAAGGAAATTCACCCCAGGGATCACGTCAGTCGCCCTGCTAGACAGGGGTCCAGGAAAGTAAATAATGTGGGAAGAAATAGCCAGGGAATTGTTATGGCTAGGCTTGTATAGGCACTAGGGCTGATAGCCTAGTACCAACCTATGAACCTATGAACCTATGGACAGACATCAATGTTCTCCATAATGGGAAGTGCCTCAGGGGCATGCATATTGCAGTTTACACATCTGGCATTGGTCAGCATTACCCTTATGTTTCCTACCACTTATGTTTTCTAGGGTGGTGGGTAGTCTTTTTGGCCTTGCCTACATACGGCTCTATGGAGATGGCAAAGGCCTTATCCAGTATCCAGATGCACACGGGTAACAGCTGACAGCCATCCCTGTAACAGCAGCATGGCTTGTCATGCTTGACATCTCAAGCAGACACACATTAGACCCTCTTGGACTGACAGCTGTAACTGTGCCAGCTGTTAAACATGAGCATTCTGTGTTTGTACTGTGGCATCATTCTTGGTGAGGGTTGGATGCTGCACACAGCCAGTGTCATCCCGCCCTGGGGTACATACTCAGAGGGACCATCCATGTCTCATTTGATGTTGACCAGGGAGGTACATCTCAGGTAATTCACACCAGCATGGACATTGAGTGCATCATATTTCTGCTTGCTTTGGGGTGACCTGCATACTTGTGTTAAGTGGCATTTTGTGGCAGCCTACAAGCAGCTTACTCTACCCTTTCCCTTGTTCAGTCTGGTGAGTGGGACAGCTGTGTGTCTGCCTATACAGACACCTATTACGACTGTATCAGACATGTTGTTTCTCCTTCGGGCCTGTGACTGTTTGGCACACCAGCTTTGTGTACTATTCGTTGCATGTGCTATGTTTGAAGGTTGTGGTTGCTTGTGATCTACTTTGGAGGCTTCTGTTGGTGTGGTGTGTTTGTAATTAAGGCCTCCGGGAATATTTGTCTGTGTTTATGTGTTTGGTTTACAGTTGTGGTAGGTCTATGTGGGACTGGGTTTGTGGTGTATGTGGTTACCTTCTCCTCCTGACTAGTGTTGACAGTACTGAGTTGTTGGAGCTCAACCTCTGGTTTGGATACATGGATGCATCTATCACATATGTTTGTATTTATTGGGGGGTGTTGTGGTTGTCTGTGTACTTGGTACTGGTGTCACATTGCCTCTGGATTCACAGATTATACTTGTTGTGGCTGGACTTAGTGGATTGTATGTGTGGACATATGTTGTTGCCATACTACTGGTCAGTGATTACTTCCCTTTTTATGTTTGCTCTATCATGTGGTAACTTCCTCATTCTCTTGCATGGTTTGGTAATGGCTGGAGGCCAGCATGCCAGATGCCTGCGTGTATGGCATTGTGTGTTGTTGTTATTTGTGATTGCATACTCCAAGCATTCCTGGCTGTGTTCATGGAATGCCTGTATAACATGTTCTGTGGTGTGTCCCATATTCTGCACTTGCACAGGGCCTTTTGTGGATTCAACATCGGTTTTGAGGGCTGCAACCTATACTTTACACATGTTTTTCACTGTGGTATTCTGGCCAGGGACTGGGGTCAGGGTGTGTATATCCAGTGTGATTACTCTATGGTCTGGTCTTACCAGTGAGGGGTACACTTCTCATCTTGCCACCAGTACACGTTGCTGATTATCACATCCAGTATGCTTACCCCTCTTGTGGGAGTGGTACATTGTTCCTGGGCATTTTGGTTTATGGAATCTGGGTAATATTCTCCTACTGTGTTGGTGCTAGTACAATGCTACCGGTGTATGTCTGGGTATTTTCAGTCAAGCAATATAATGTGGTTTGGGGGGCTTGATATATTCATGTATTCCGACATAGGCCAGGTGCTGTTCCTGGTATTAGGACAGTGGTCTGCAGCAGGCTATATACTGCAAGGCAGTTTTAGCCATTGGTATTTGACCATGGCTATTCCATGCTGCTTCTTGTTATGGTACCAACATGGGGGTGTGGTTATCCTTGCCATTTCTTGCTAGTCACCCTCCTTTTGTAGCTTGTTCCATGTTTTGCGGCTGTACAGCACAGTATGAGGTGTGACCTGGTAGTGTTAGGGTGCTGATGTGAGCCTTGCCCAGTTCTGTATTACAGGACTGGTATCTACATTCTCCTTACTGTGTGCATTTACACTGCACACATCTTGCTGTTTATACATCTGTCATGGGTTAGTATTACATCTAGGTTCCTATCCCTTGTAGAACCTATGAAGGTAGGTTTGTGTTTTGAGACTTACCTATTCAGGGCATGCTGTGGGTACTGACAGCCTTTGCCGGTATCCATGGGGCATGGCATGATAGGTGCACGCCACCCCTAGCAGGTGGTGCATCATGTCAAACTCCGCATATCTTCCCAGCCTGTAACACATTGGCTCCCCTTTGACTGACTGCATTACTTCAGCCAATTATTGTACTTGATCTTCTTGTCTTCATAGTGTGGCATCATGCTTGGTGAGGGTGAGATGTTAGGCAGGGTCTTCATGTTTGCATATACTAGATGGTGTTACATTGCTTAACACATGGCAATCATGTCTCAGGTGGTGCTGCAGGGCTGCCTCTGTCAGATGCACATACTACACTCCCTGTACATGTTTGAGAGCAGGTTGTGTCATGTTAGGCATCCCTGTTACTATATGAGTGAGTCAGAGAGGGGTATCATTCTCAGGGTTCCTACTGAGCCAGTGTATGTGCTATGCATTGCCTCTTTGCCAAGGCCAGGGCATACTGGACATGCCTCCTTCTGCCTACTGGGGCAGGCTCAAGTTGTTCCTCCTCCGAGTCACGCTCTGCCTGTGATGGCCTTGGCAATGGTGGGGGGCTGTTTGGCCTGGCCTTATGCTGGTCCTCCTGCAGCTTTTTTTGCAAGATCATATTATGTAGCATAGCACATACCATGACAATTTGGGTACATGTAGTTGGTGTGTACTGCAAGGATCCACCAGATGTGTCCAGACACCAGAACCATGACTTGAGCAGCCCAATCACACGCTCTATTACATTATGTGTTTGCGCGTGTGCCTCATTATGGCGTTCCTGTTCAGGTGTGTGTGCATTTCTGATGGGTGTCATCAGCCACGGCTCCAGTGCATAACCTGCATCCCCCACTAGGTGTCCGTGTGGGATGTCCCCATTGGCAAATGTCTGGTACAGCTGCGTCAAATGCCAGATGTGGGAATCGTGATAACTCCCGGGGCAGCCAGCACACACATTCATTATTATGCCCTGGGCATCACACACGACCTGGCAGTTGATGGAGGGGAAGCCCTTGCGGTTAATGTAGGCCCTACCCCACTCACCGGCTGGTGCTTTGATGCGTATGTGCGTGCAGTCTATTGCACCCAGTACCTCAGGGTATTCTGCTATTTGCTGGAAGAGACACATATTGCTGGCCAATACCTCATGGGCATTGGGGAAATATACATGATCACCGACATGTGCTGACATGGCATCCAGGAACTGGTGTAGTACCCTGGAGGCTGATGCCTGTGATATCCCCATCATATCGCCAGTTGGTCTCTGGAAGGTACCTGTTGCTAGTATTCTTAGGCCAACACATACCTTGGTTTCCACTGGGATGGGTTCCCCTCTGTTGGTTCTGTGTGTGAGGCGTGGCCTGCACAGCTCAACAATTTGCTGCAGGAGCTCTCTGTCCACTCTATAGCGCTCTACTATCTCCAGCTCATGTAACCCGTGGTAGGTGACCCTGGGCCTGTACACTCTTCTCTGTCTCCTCACTGTGGGTTGTCTGGCACCATCTGCATTGTCACCACCCTCAGCAAGTCGCCTATGTCTCATTATGACAGCTATGGCAGCCCCTAACATTTCTGCTCTGAGTGAAGCTTTTTCAGTTTTCACTTCTATTAGCTTACTCCTGTCTTGCAGTGTCTCTTAATGGAAACATCCTGCACTACTGTTTGCAGAATTTTAAGTGCTGGGCTACTATTCTGCCTGTGTAATTGCCTGCTTCTAATTGTTTTCACCTGCAGTTATCCCTGCTAGATTCCTATTAATTCTGTTGCTTCCTTTTTCCTCTCTGTTTCCTCAGGGGGGAGCAACGTGCATACTATCTGAAACACGCTCACAGTGGCTTACACACGCGCACACATGCTTACATGGTTCAGAATCTACTTATTCGGGTTTAAACGCGCGTACACCCACGCAAACACTGTTACACGTCTGCCAACAGCCTCCAACATACTCAGCCCACCCTACACGCGCGCACACCCGCGCAAACAGTGTTAAACATCTCCCAACACGCTCCCACATGCTCACACTGCCTTACACGTGCACACACTGTCCTACTCGCACTTCATGGCGTGCACACGTGCGCATGCACGGCCAGCAAGAAACTTAGGTGTAGGTAACAGTGTACACCTTCCATTTCTTGACTTTCCATGACTTATCTAGTGGCACACCTCTTTCCATGATCTGTGCCTGTCATCTGTCATGTTACACTGGCCTCCAATGAACTGCATTTCTTTCTACCATTCCCCCCTGTGATGTCACCTATCTCCTACTCTGTTCTGTATCTCTTACACTACTCAGACTGTGCTCATTTGCTATGTGACTGTGAGATTCAGTATCCGAACCCTCATTTACATGAGATTGCCTACTAATGCTTAGTTACATGTCTTAGACTCAGCTTCCCCCCCCCTTAGCAACCACTACACGGTGGCCATGTTGGTTTTGGTCTGCTGGTCCCTGCATTGTCATTCCATGTATTGCATGAAACCCACATTTGTGGGTTTATAACCTTCTTTTTTATGGTTTTATATAGCGCAGCCCGTTTGCGCGGGGCTGTGCTGGGTAAAATATATATAATTTTATCATTTTGCCATCAGGTTGTATTCCCAATGGCCACATATTTGGCCATTGGCATGCTGCCTGAGTCATATGCAACCTTTTTTTGGAGCTGACATCGCTCCGTTGTGGCATTTGCAGAAATGTACTCAGTTGTCAGCTGAGTACATTTCTGCAGCTAAAACGTCTCCTACACGGACTGGTTTCTGCTTCGTGGATCGCTAATATACCTCATTTGCATACCTTTCGGATGCAAGTGAGGTATTTAGCATGTCCACGCCCAGTCCGTGTAAGAGACGTTTTAGCTGGTCTCTTACACGGAGCTTAGGGCTGTTCCTGGATCGCGAGGCTTGCATGGAGTGTTGCACGTCTCTTACACTCCGTGCAAGCCTTCGTGAATCCTGCCCAGTGTTTTTTCTAACAGTGCCAGTCACATAAAAACAGAAGCATTACATTCATGACTTTTGCTGATTATAATGCTGTATATTTTATTTATCTGACACAATGTGTGGTCTGTCCCTCTTTCCATGTCAGGATTACCAACCACAAGTTTATCAGTCATCTTCTAGAACATATTTCCAAAATGAAAAGGAAAAAATACAAGTAGTACACTTTGAAGGTATATGTTAGAGTAGAGCTCAACACACTGCTTTACATTTTCCTTCTTACAATTAGTTTTTAGTAAGAAGGGGGTTATTGTTTCTTACCCAGAATAAGTGAAATACAAATAGACACTCTCGTTACTTGCAGATTGTGCATCAGGTTTAAAAAATGCTGTCACTTTGAAACTGATGTTTTGAAACCACATTCAAATTGCTCAGGATGAAGTTGATTATTTTGAAGTATATGTTTCATGCATTTTAAAAATCGTTTAGCAATTGTACTTTAATGCATTAATTGGTTTTGTCTCATGACACAGTGCTATTTGTAATTCCTGTGTGTTCTACTATTTTATACAACTTAAAAAGTGTATTAGCACATGAAAGCTTGTGTGACTTGATGTTAATATAGTATTTCCTTTTGCAGATCCTGAACCTGGGGTGCCTTCTGTACAGAGTCTCCATTTCTTCCCTGCATTCTTGTGGGTTCCCTCCATGTACTGTGCTTTCCTCCCACACTTCAAAGTCATGTGTCTGGAGCATTTCTGCTGAAAATTGGCTTTGTTCCAAGTTGGACTTTCCCAGTAAATAAATGTTAAAAAAATTAAAAATAGTTGTACTTTTATATCCATAGTAATTCCTTTTTTCAAGGGGAATTATGACTGACTACTTGTAGCCCTTCAGAGCTCTTCCCCTGTTTAAATAACCGGTTGATAACCTAGGTGATAAAGAGTAGATATTGAAGGTACATCCACTCACACAGTTTTTAGAACATTGGCTAATGGGTAGCCTTCTTTCTTGTTATTTTTAATCAGTTTATAAACCTCATGCACTCTGATATATAGGTTGGAGATGAAACTAAGGGATGTTGAAAGAATTAATTCAGTCTGATATTGATACGTGAGGTTCAGGGAAAAGAAGACAATGTTGCCTGTTTGATTATGCTATTTGACATATTAATTGCTGTTAACAGTAACTGCTGAATGAAGTCCTTGGATCTTTGGTTATGGATATTATGGAATGCTTTGTTAAACAGCAGATGATGCCTTCTCAGAACACTTTTGAGTTGGTCAATGAATTAACCTCATTGCACTATACTGCAGATTATGCACAGGCCAGGCAATGCAGCATTGCAATAATGAGGTAATACATATCACAAGCAAGTTACAATAAATGTATATGCAGAATTATATGCACTATCAGAACAGCACACTGGTCATAAGTAATGAATTTCTGAAAGACTGTTCTGGTTTAGCTTTATGTTTGACAAATGTGTATTTGTTTATTTATTTATTTATTTATTTTGGACGATACCACTTCTTCTGAGAAGTTGTGTCATTTCATGCTTTCCCAAGTGTAGGAGACGTTTTTCATCTTGAGCTTGTTACGTGGTGTTAGGCTGCATATCACCTTAATAAACTTTGCATTGTCTTAATCAATACACATGCTTCAACTGCTGAGAGTAATAAATTGCATGAGGTTTCATTTCCAGGAAAAGTGCTCCTGGTTATGAACACTTCTGGAGAAATCTTCATACATATCTTCTTACAGATAGTGAAGGCATGGGAACTATTATTAAAACTATTAATTTTCCCATAGATTTAACATGGGTATTGATGTAAGTGACCACTCCTGAAATATTACAGTTTTCTTATTCATTTGGTTAGGCAATAAATTAGCCTAATAACAGGCTTCAAAGTTATGAACAAAAAGGTCCCTTTATCCCGAGTTTCATCCACTTAACATTAATGTCACCAACAAGAAGAACATAAAACACATAAAGCACGCTTGTCAGCTAAGCCAAGTTTAAAGCCATGAGCTTATAAGTATGTTCAGGCTTGTAGCAAGAACATTTAAATGCAAGGTCCTTGCCAATTCCATGATGGGCATTGACAAAAATCAGTTTCTTACCAGCTCCAGGTGATATTTGAACTGGTATAATTACACTGCTAATATGTTCCATTTCACCTATAGAAAATGCATCACCTGGCTGACAGTTCCTATGCTTTTACACATCTTGAATCCACATAGGTGCCTCTGTACAACTCGGAGTGTTGTTTACCCATAGTTCCATCATAAACAGAATACCCAAAATATATCAATAATCCCATGCCTGCACACCTAACAGCTTCTTGTTTAGGCCTCTCATATTAGCATGGATTAGCCTCCCACCTTTGCGCATGACCAACTGGGAGTACTTTGTTGTAGTGTTATGTAACATGGACCAACCTGAAACTTACTTTCTTGCAATGTTGTCTAAGAGGACCCATACTTGAAAGTATCTTTAATATATAAGTTGCAACAAAAATAAGGAAAGTGTGTAGATACAATAAAGGAAGTCTGGAATTTTTCCTTTTTTGTAAAGGTGGGGTACAAAGGTTAAGCTGTCACAGTTACTCATTCTACCAGTTTCTGAGGTTACATTAAAGATGCCTTGAGCTTCAAAAAAATCCTGATGGATGCCCCCTAGGAATAGGGTCTTTACTTCTGAATGCATGACTGAATGCCTGGGTATGATTGGCATTTTCTGGTATCAGAGGAATGATGAAGATGTGGGTTATAAGAACCAATGGCCAGTTCTGTCATTCTAATGGGACAGGATGGGAATTACCACAGGTGAGTCACCATCTTTTGGAGGCCAGAGGATTGTACAGCTATACTGCATACATGCATATACCAAAAAGTGGAACATGGACACATGTTATGCTAACATGTAGAGGAGCACACATGTTTGCAGTCTGCAATGGTGATTATTATTTATGAGTGCATGGTGGCACATACTGTTTAAAGAGTGCTTACAAATCTCTAGTAGGCAATGACAGTGTTACCTAATTTATTAAATTAGTTGTAAGAAAACTGTGGCACAGGACAGCATCTGTCTTATACATGACAGGCAAATATTAGTCAAAGTGAACTGTTTGGTAATAGTACATACACATCTGGAGACTACACAGTATTCAGCTGTCACTGCTTGTGCACACATTTTTATTAGTAATTCTGCCTTTTTTGTATCTTTCTCTACATACATCAGAAGTCATCAGATATTCCTTGCAGCCTCACACTTTTATATACCGCACATGTAGTTTTCCTTCAAAGACAATTTCACAGTACATTTCTTTGCCTAGTAAATAAAATATTTTTAAACATATATGTATGCATATGTTGGTAATGAATATAAACACTGTGCTCTTCTTAATGCATCTTGTCTTTATTTATGACAGTAATTACACATGAATTCCTCCATGCAATATACTGTTTTGGACTTAGTCATAAGCTGATGCCTCCTTTAGGACTGAAATATGTATTGAATGCTGATAAAAGGACAAATTTACTATGTCAGTTGAATTTTAATGCTTGTACTGGTGTTCACTGCAACATCCTCACATGTGAAATTGCAGAGTGATAGGATTTCATGGAATTTCATCTGCAAGTAAATCAGCATAAGTAACATACACATCACCAAGTACTGCTTGACTATTAGGAGTGTCAATAGTCGAAGTGTTTTTTTTTATTTAAGCATAAGCCTTTCCACGTGTATTCACCTGAGTCAACTCACAATTGCTAAGCTTGCTATGCTTATAATATGTAAGCTTCACTGACATAGTCATGTATACTGCAGACACAGTTCAGCAGTGACAACCATTTAGCTGTAAGCACTGGTCCAGCCAGTCACTGTACTTGTACACCAGAAAAGATATCTAGTAATTGCTTGGGTCCACTCCATCAGTACTCCACAGTTATGTAATTTATTGCACTCCTCCACCTTTTTCTTAATAGCTAGAGAAAAAGCCAGGAAGTCAGCACTGTGGACATCAGAAAGAATACTCTCCCACTAAGTAGTCTCACTTCTTCATTAAATATCATAATGGAAAGTCAGAAGCTTTAAAATCTTTTGCAATGCCTCAGAAATCATACCAGTGCTTCAGATGATGAACATGATCCTGAAGGTATTTCCTCACAGGAAAGTGCTTATTCATTGTTAAGCTGAAAATACGTAAGCTGTGTTCCTACAGAAAACCAGGAGATCATTTTAGACCTTTTATTTCCATAGATTTTGAGCTTTATATCTCATTATTCTGTTAGGACACAATTTATATTACTGTTACTGATAGCAGATGTGAAGCATTGTTTGCATCATATTCAGAAACAATGTGTACTACTATAAGCTACCAGAGCAATTTTCTTTGTGAGCTGTTCTTCACATTGATACAAATGAAGGTGCAACTAAGTTGTCAGTCATTGGAAATGCAAATAAAAGTACAATCAAGCAAGCAGTCATTGGAAAACATTGTTAAGCCAGGCAATTTTGTACACTTGTTAGGTTTTGCAAGCCTTCAAGGTATTTTGGTGCATAGTATAAAACGTGTAATCAGTAAGATGCCAAAGTTTTCAAAGCCTCTAAGCAAGAAAGCAAAGTAACTCAATAATTTTATTTATTTATTTGACATTTGTTTACCGGGAAAGTCCAACGGGGTAGGAGCCCATTTTCAGCTGAGGCCGGGGAGAAAAGCTCCACACTACACATAAAGAGAAATAAATTGAACAATGGTTACAAATACTGAGAAAATAAACTAGTACAACATGTGCAATACAAAATAAGCAAAATATAAAGGCAAGCAATAAAGTTGACCATACATTATATACAAGGTAGGAAGAGAGCTCTTAATGTACATGTTGTAAAAGCCATATACTTTTTCTGGCAGGAGAACTAGATAATAAATTTCAGTCAAATTCTGGTACAGAGAAAGGTTAGTTTAAGAATATAAAGAAAGGACATTAGAATGTTAAGCAATTAAAGAAAGGTGAGGCTAGAAAGTAGGTAAAACAGGAAGAGAAGTAGGATACAGCAAGAGAAAGTCTATTAAGAGTGGAGAAGAAGGGAACAGAAGAGCACTATGATGGCAGGGAGCATGGCCAGATCCAATTATTGGTTAGATGGTCTTTCAGCCTAGACTTGAAGGAATAGTAGTGGGGTATAAGTCTGATTACTTCTGGAAAGCTATTCCATGATTTGGCAATACAGTGAGAGTACAGACTAACCCCGTTAGATCTTTGAGGTTTGTAAATAGATAGTAGATGCATGTGACAGGAGCGTAGGTCACAAGATGCAATAAAGTGTTGTAGTAGTGACAATGTAGTTTGTGAAAATGAGGAGTTGTTCAGTAATTTGTGAGTTAATGTTAGATGATTAAAGGTGAGAAGGTGGGGTAGTTTGAGCCAATTTAAGGACTTGAGAGCATAGCAATGGTGAGAGTAGTGGGCCTGCCTGTCACAAATTTAGCTACTTTATTATAACATTGACTAGGTTTTGCTTTGAGGGAAGAGTGAAGATGGGTTAGGATAGGTGAAGCATATAGAAGGGAGGGTAAGAGATAGGTGGTGGCGATGGTTACTCCTTTGGAATTCAAGATGAATTTCTTAGTCCTGTACATCATGCCCAATTTTTGATTAGTTTTTTTTTTTAGATGTTGATATGTAGGTCAAACATAAGATTGCTATCAATAGTTACACCTAACAGTTTTGTATGTGACACCACATTAATTAAAGTATTGTTCCAAAAGGTAATAGCAAAATTAGAGGCATCTGGAGAAAAGTGATTTGGTAAAAATAGTAGAAGTGCAGTTTTTTGGGGGTTAAGTAGTAAATGGTTGTTGGTGAGCTAAAACTCAATGGAATTGAATGCTTCTTGCATTAACCTCTGTAGATGAGAGACAGTCCTGACAGAGCAGATTAACATAGAGTCATCATCATATTGAATTAGAGTGGCTTGTTTGCTGGCTGTATTAAGATGGTTAATAAAAATGTTGAAGTGAAATGGACATAGTATTGAGCCTTGGGGTGCCCCAGTGCTAACAGGTAAGTAAGGAGAGAAGTTAGAGTTCCATTTGACAGATTGATATCTGTTACAGTGATAGCTAGTGAACCATTGTAAGGATGTTTTGGACAAGCCCAGAAGAGATAGCTGGGATAACAGTTGGGGGTGGGAGATAGTATCAAAAGCTTTGGATGCATCTAAGAACAGAGAAGAGACAAAGTTTCCTGAGTCACGAGCTTTGCTGACAATGTCATTATATGATAGTAGAGCAGTGATAGTGCTGTGTGCTGGTCTGAATCCATTGTGGGTGGGAGAGAGAAGATTATTGTCAAGGATTTATTGAAAAAGTTGCTTATGGATACATTTTTCTAGAACTTTTGATAGTGGTGAAAGAATAGCAATTTGCCTATAGTCAGAGATTTCTGTGGAGGTGCCACCTTTGTGGAGAGGAAAGATGAAGGATTTTTTTTCCACAGTAAGGGGACATAAGACTCCTTGATGGATCTATTAATGATTATTGAGACAGGGTAGGCAACTGAGTCAGCAGACAACTTTTTCCAGATAGCAGAGACAAGACTTTCCTTAATAGAATGATTGATGAGTATGGAAACTGGGTAGGCAATGGAGGGGGCTGCTAACTTAAGATAGGAAGGTGGGAGGTTGTCAGCAGAGGAGGAACAGGGTTTAAGTTTATTGAGAAGCAACTGGATAGTTGAAGTGGGGATTGGTTTAATGGAAAAAGGAGTGGAATCGGGAGGAGAGGGGGTGTCAGGGATAGAGTTAGCATTGGGTTTAAGCAAGTTCTGAATGGAGTAATGAAGAAGGAGTTCAGAAGAGTGGCAGTTTCGATAGAGGAAGTATTAGAAAAAGAATTGGGGGGAGAGGGGTTACCAAGGTATAGAATCTTGTTGATAGTGGACCAGAAATTTTGGGGGTTGGTATGAGGGTTCTTTTGATGGTTGAATTAAAAACTTTTTTTTGTCGAGGTACATTTGTTTTTTAGCTAGGTTTCAAAGTTCTCTATAGAGTTAGAGATCTGTGGTAGTTTTATGCTTATGCCAGGATTTCCAAGCACTGTCCCTTTTCTGCATGAAGAAGAGACTGTCTTTGGTAATCCAGGGGAAGTATTAAGATTTAATCCTTATTTTCTGACAGGGGGCATGGAGTTGAGAATAGTGAGAAATAAGTTGTTAAATTTTAGAACAGCTTATTCAAGGGGGAGGTTGTAAAGGAAGGACCAGCTGATAGAAGAGAGAGTTTGATTGAATACATTCAGGTCAAAGTTAGATAGGTTACCCATATTTCTGTTGTGTACACTCACATACCAGCAATTATTCATGTTTCTGCTATGCACTCTGCACATACCAGCAGCTGTTCATGTTTCTGCTGTGTACACTGCATATACCAGCAGTTGTTTCTGCTGTGTACACTGCACATACCAGCAGTTGTTCATGTTTCTGCTGCATACACTGTGCATTCCAGCAGTTGTTCATGTTTCTGCTGCATACACTGTGCATACCAGCAGTTGTTATTTCTGCTGTGTATACTGCACAAACCAGCAGTTTTTGTTTCTGCTGTATGCACTGCACATACCAGCAGTTGTAGTTTCTGCTGTGCACACTGCACATGCCAGCAGTTGTTTACTGCACATGCTAGCATTTTTCTATGTTTCTGCTATGCACACCGCATGTACCAGCAGTTGTTCATGTTTCTGCTGTGTTCACTGCACATTCTTGCAGTTTTCCATATTTCTGCTATGTACACTGTACATACCAGCAGTTGTTCATGTTTGTGCTGCGTACACTGCACATACCAGCAGGTGTTCATATTTCTGCTGTGTACGCTGCACATACCTGCAGCTGTTAATGTTTCTGCTGCAAACACTCATGGAATGAGGTCTGTTGTTTAGTTTGAATAAAAACATGGTCTGCACATTGTCATGCTTTAGATGTTGCTGTCAAGGTTGGAATTCAGTGGGTTCAATCATGAGCTTGCCTATTGTAAATTGATCAGGCTCAAAGTCCTTCCACAAAGAACATTGTGTTTTTTTTTTGCCTCCTAGTCACTGCATTTCTCAGTAGGAATCCAAAGTTCCTTCATCCACAGTTTCTATGAAACTATTAGCAGGTTCTCTTGTACTCATGTCTGCTTTTATAGTCACAAACACAACAGAAGCTCAAAGTGATGACCAACATGAAAAACTACAAAGACACTTAACTTGCATGAAAATGCCATTAAAAATGAGAAAGAAATAACAGTGTCAAGAGATGCAAATCATTGTACAGTTTGAATGCAGTGTTTATAATTAGTATAGTGGTATGCATTTGTCCATAACAATCAGCTTATGCAGCATGATTTCTACAATATTGGGGGGGAATGAATAAGCAATGGTAGCACAAACAAAACATAGATGGAGGAATCATTCTTTGAGTTAGGGTTATCTATCATGCATACAAGCATGGCAATGGGAACAGGAAGGGCAATTGAAGCAACATGGGTATCAGCTAAGCATGTAATTACCTGCACACTGATTACCTCATACTTGATTATGAACCTATACTACTAGTCAAGCAGGGGGGAAGAAGAAGAAGAAAACGATCAGTGATATTTCAAAAATCCATCATTACGGGAAAGTTATAAAAGGAAATCTAAGGTTTATGATACAGGGACATACATTAATTATGTACACTGTTGTCATAGCCAAACGCAAACACACACACACACACACACACACACATATATATTTATATAAAATTAAATGACACTTGCTTGAATGCTCATTTAAATCACATTTAACTGAAACACCATTTGTTGAATTACACATAAGTGAGTCTTTTCCCAACCCCCTTACTTAAACGTACTAACACTGTAGTCACATAGCCATGAAGGAAAGCTAAAGCTCACACACTGGGTCTCAGTGCTAGTGTATATGTTGAAACCAGGGCACCAGTGTGTATATATAGTAACATGGGTCCCCTTCAGATTTTTGAATGGCTGGAATGTCGAACCACGGATCAGCAACACAAAAACATTGTTTTTTTTAGAACATGGAACTGTTTTCATAGAGATCGCCACAAGGAAAAATTCCCATTCACTTCAATGTATGTGTGATCTCGGACTTGATATATTTAAGTAGCAAGGGGTGTGGGGGTGCAGCAAAATTTATTTATTTATCTTTTTATGTAGGTTTCGATGTTCAGAGGTTTCATGCATATGGTCTTGGCCTTATGTGGTTCCAGCAGTTTGACAATCTGAAGTAGACCCAGTAACACACGTCACTGGTTAATTCATGTATTTCAATATGATTCTACTTCTCTATTATAAAACTGCGTGCAATGATTCCCACATTTCACTAAATGGAATTTCAGCCAATTAGACATTCATCAAAATGAGCTTTCAAGCTTACAACCATTTTGAATCAATCATTTGGGATTCAGCCTCTGATGAACATGTCATAGTTCCACATACATACATACACGTGCATGAATCTCTCATGCACACACACACACACACACACACACACACACACACACACACACACACACACACACACACACGCACACACGCACACATTTTTTCTTTATAATTCCAAAACTGTGACCATTCTCCAAACTTTTCCAAATTCCTTTCTACATATGAAATGTGTCCCAGCTTTCCTTTTTTTCTGTTTTTTTAATTGCCATTGAATCTACACAATATGTAAGAATCATAGCGATATGAAGGTCAATTGAGCTGTAACGTTGGGGTCTTCTAAATCTGACTCATCTTCTAATATTTGTAGGGGATTTTTTTGTGCTTTTGTGTTTGAATTAGCAGTAATGTTTTGTTTTGTTTTTTCTTTTGATTTCAAATTCTGGATCCCCCACTCACTGAACTAACTTGCCAGCACTTGAACTTCATATTGAAAATAAAGTTTATCTACCATTAGCCTAGACTTCTTACTCTCCTGACTTTTCATAATATTGTTTTCAGTATGTGTCAGGGGAATACTTGCATAATACAACAAAGAACTGTTTGAGGTAGATTTATTTTGAAGTATAGCATTAATATAATCTGCATCCTATTCTTTGCAAATATGTACATCTAAAAAAGTAAATAGGAGGCTTAAAGTTGCTGTAAAGTTCAAAACTCTGTGCTTCTTTACAGATACTCTACAAACATTTCTAACTCAAGTGGACTACCTTTCCATAAAGAAAATGATAATGTATAAATCAATAAAACAAACTAGACTTTGCCTAAACACACTATGATATACAACATCCCCATTGTGCAAGAACAATATTTGCAAAACTGGGAGCCATCCCCATCTCCATTGCCTCACCACTCGCCTGTTTGTAGACTGTATTTTGGAATATACAATATATATGGGCAGACTGTATATAGCTCTCTCTCAGCCTTCACTTTCTCTCTGTTGCTTATACCCCTGTATTTTCAATCTCTCTCTACAACCGTACACAATTAAATCCATACTCTTTGCTTTAGTACTCTTTGCTTTAGTACTCTTTGCTTTAGTACTCCTACTTCCCCATACCTGTTCTACACTGTTAACACTCACCATATAAATCCATTATATCAGTATACCTATCAGCCCTACCTATCAGTCCCTATATCAATCTATCAGTCCTACCCATCATCTTACTCTACTGCTCCCATTAATCTCTACTACCTATAACTGCATCCCCCCATGCTCCTCCCACCACACACTATCATCTATCTATACATCCTTCTAAATCCCAAATATGCCATTACATCATCTTCTATCACTAGCATTTGTCACTATACTCACTCTCAACCAGTTATCACAAGTCTGTCTCCCACTGTTACTTACCTACACCTAGCACACAATACTTAAACCAGAATACTGCAACATATTTCTCTAACATCCCCTCCTCCCTACTCAAGATTAATTACATCAGCACCCTGAAATACAAGCACACAGCACATGTACCACCACTATCCAAATCATATATAAGTGTCTCTTCAATAGCCAAATTGCTAACCTGACAATAATAGTGTGAGGGAATATACTTCCCAATCCTGGGCTTACCCATCTAACCCTAGATACCACCAAACCAGCCACCACACATCCTGAAACAGCAACAGGCTACCTCTCCAACCACCTAAGACTGAAGATACTACACAGTCACCCAAGGAGTCTCTATAACAACATAACACTCATGTCTATATACCCCACTACTCCCCTGATTTCTTCATAGTCACAGAAAGCTGGTTAAAGCCAATTGACAAAGATAGAGAGCTACTCCCATCAGGTTATAATATCCTCACACTAAACAGAATCAACAAAAAATCAGATGGAGTTGCTGTTTTACAGAGAAATGTTTTAGATCTCTCCACTCAACATGATACTATACCCACTTTCAGCAAAGCTGAATTTCTCATCTCACTCCTCAAACTGAATAGTCACAAATCTATAGTCCACGTAGGGCTATACATACCAACTGGTAACAACATTCACATCTTGGAAGATATCTTCTCCTGGATCTTGGCCAACATCAGACTGGAAGCCATTTCACTAGATGTTAACAAGGTTCATAAATTCATAGGTTCATAGAAGGTTACTAGGCTACCGGCCCTAGAGCCCTTACAAGCCTAGTCATATTTATCCTGAGTTGCTTCGATTGTTGGTGGTTAGGTGAGTGAAGTTTGCAGAGGTAAGGGTCTATGGTAGTTAATAGGTAGTCCTAGAAACCCAACAAATTCAATTCAGCTATACAGCTTCTCTCAATTGATCCCGACTCCCACTAGAATTAACAAGGACACGTTTAAAGAATCCTTCCTAGATTGGATTCTAACATCCACCCCAAACAATGTTGTCACAAGTGGCACCCTATCTAATAGCCTAAGCCTATAGCAACCACCAGCTATGCTACATAATCAGACACCAAAACAGTCCCACAAGGTTGATCACTATAAGAAAGTCAGAAACCATAATGACTTCAGTAAAGAAACTTTTACTTCCAACCTGCTTCAGATCAATTGGGTTCCACTTAAATCTTTCCCTTGATGAAGCAGTACATACATTTAATGCAATATTTCTAAATATCCTGGCACAACAAACACTATTAAGAACCTAACATTTTAAAAATAAACCAGCCTCTTGGTTGACGGAAAAAAACAAGGCAAGTCATGCAATCTAGAAGTAAAGCCTGGAAGGCATGGCTGCAATCCAAGTTTCACACATCTCTGCAACAATATAAGGAGTTAAGGAGCCTTAGGAAACGATGTATAAAACAGAACCAAAAAAGCTTATTATAGTGACACCCAAAATTCATCTTCAAACAATCCAAAAAATTCTAGAAATCAATAAATACATTACTCAGTCCTGGAAAATCAGCCTGATCCAGTTGGTCCCCAACCAATAACTCCCAAATTTGTTAGTACAGTAACCTCCCTCCCACAAAACAAAACTACTACAAATTTAGCCATCCCACTCCAACCACTGAAACTACAACTGACTCTCACATTAAATCCAGTGCCAAAAACTACAAATAAAAAGTACCTTCACACCCTTAATGCAACATATACTGCTTCTGACCAGCTTCTGTCTGAATTCTTCAAACTTGCTGCAGATAGCCTTGAATATTCTGTCTCAATTCTAATAAAACTGCTACAGCCAATAAAAACATGTCCCCACCTTATGGAAAAAAATCCTGTATGATATCCCTCCACAAAGGCATCTCATCAACCAAGCTCACAAACTGTAGACCAGTCACCATTCTGTCACACTTATTCAGAATCCTGGAATGGTGTATTCACTCTCATCTTACTATATATATTACTTCTCATAACCTCCTGTCTCTCTTCCAGCATAGTGTCAGACCCAATCACAATACAACTGCTGCCCTTCTAAAGTTCACAGGTATAATAAATCACAGCAGAAATGCAGGCCTTCAAACCTAAGCCCTGTTCCTGGATCTATCCAAGGCATTCAACACAGTCAATCATCAACATTCTCCTAACTAAACTCTCTTCCTATAGGCATCAGTCTTCTCACTTAACTGTTTTTTTGGTTACCTCACTAATAGGTCCCAAGCAGTGAAATGGCAGGATGATGTCTACTCTTTCCTTCCCATACTCATCACAGTCCCACAAGGCTCCATCCTAGGGCTACTGTTCTTTATTTATCAATGACCTAAACAGAGCAGCTAAAGAGGCCACCATAGTATAATACACCAATGGCTCCACTCTAGGATACTACCTATGCTCCACTCACTCACCTACAAAACCTTCTCCTCCACAGAAGCTTGGCTCAACAACTCAAAACTCCTCCTAAATCCAAAAATAAATAAATAAACTACTGTTGTTCACCGCCAACTCTCTCTCCTCCCAAAAACTACCTTTAAAATACTGTCATCCAACAAGACCAATAAAGAACTTGTATCCAACACCAAACTTCTAGGTGTGATTATAGATGACTACCATACCTCTCAACTGTCCAGATTTTCACTGAATGTCCAGAGTTTTTCCTCATATTGTGATTTTTCTGGACTTTTGTGGAAAATCAGTGAGGACTGAATTCAATAAATAATGACAGGTATTTGAGTTTCAGACTTCATATCTTTCAGTCAATGCAAGCTAAAAGACCTTTTATTCTAGCAACTTTTTTTTTAAGTTTCTAAAACCAATATTTAAAATGTGTCCCTATTTTTGGGGCTTTGTCCTCCCATTATTTTTGAATTTGTCCAGATTTGTTGTACTAAGAGATTGAAAGCTATGATGACCACCTGAAACTGGATCTCCTCCTTTAGCAAGCCATAAAGAAGACACACCAAAAGCTAGGCTGCCTATATAGAGTAAAACCCTACCTTATATTGCCAGACAAAACATAGCCATTTCTTTTCTACTCCCCACCCTGTGTTATGCCTCTGCTATCCTAACCAAACTCAGCTCCTCTCTATAAGCCAAACTAGAACAATGTTACAATAAAGTAGCCAAATTCATAACCAACCAGCAATATAGATCACATCACTGCCTGTCATACATTTCAACTGTCCAGATTTTCACAGAATGTCCAGATATTTGCCTAATGTTTTTGGTCTGTTTCTCATATAATTATAGTTTTCTAGAAAATCATTGGCAAATCATTGGGGGCTGAAGTCAGAAAATGATGGCAGACATTTGAGTTTCAGAGTTTACACCTATCAGAAAAATCCATGCTACTGCAAAGCCTGTTATTCTATCAAATTTTCAATTTTCTTAGAACAATATCTAAAAAGTATCCATATTTTTGGGCCTTTGTCCTCCCATTATTTGTTTGTCCAAAGTTCTTGCTGTAAGAGGGTGAAAGGTATGCTGCCTGTCTCTAAAACAACTAAACTGGCTTCAACTAAATAATTCTCTATCTGCTGCACAAAAGTTAATATACTATTATCACAACTAAATTATCCTCTATCATCTCAGCTTCTTTATCTTCTTTGTGTCTACTCCTCTCCTTCTCATCTTTGGGCTATACTAACTCTTTATCTTAATTTTCTTATATATGTGTTCATATATATATATATATTATTATTATTAATTGAAACTGTTTGCAAATGATGTAACTGAAGTCATGGATGCCTGAACAGAACTGTTGCTCATGAATGAAACTGACCATAAATGATGACACAATGCAAATAGGTTCATAGCTTTATAGGTATATACTAAAATAATGACTACCAGGGCCTTTATAAGCCTAGCTGTGCAGTCCAACTCCATTGTGTCCCTATGTATCATGGGTGATATTACGAGGGGGTATGTTAGGAAATTTCTAGAAGTTTTGTGGGGGATATGTAAGTTTAGGCATTACTTTCTCCCTCTGTCTATCAGAAACATGAAGACCAGACGCAGGGTGAATTTTTGATTTCCCATTTATTGGTCAAGGTTACTCTTAAATAGGATTAGAAATGGACTCTGCTTCACATGGATGGGGAGCCTGTACCAGAGCATGGGGATCCTCTGAGATACATATCTGTCTCACTGGCATGCCTTATTTATGTCACAAACAAAATTGAAGTCTTTGGATCTAGTGGTTCTGATGCTGTTTGTTTTGCAGATGTGCAAAAGGTGATTCAGAGCTATATCCAATGATGCCTTGCATGCCAGGCATAAATCGCCTCTCAGTAACCTGTGGAAGACATACTCTAGAGAAGGGGTTTAAGGAGATCTGTATAGGAAAATGTGTTTATACCCTGGATTCTCCTGGTAAGGAGTTCCAACTGTTGCATATGGCTGGTCAGGTATATGCCAAAGGGGGCATTATACTCAATGATGAGTCTGATAAGGACCAAATAAAGTGGCATTATGACTTCCTTGGACCTGAATGTCTTACTCTTAGTTCTAAGATAGATGACATGGAATGATTTTCTTATACCATGGCCACATGTTGGTCAAAGGCCAGATTACTGTCTACATACGTTCCCAGATCCCAGACTTCTAGTTCAGCTCTTAGGGGTGCCTTATTGACAGAGTATTTAGCTTAGGTGGCATTTTTCCCAAAAGGCACTGTAATACATTTCTTGACACTGAGTTTTAGTCTGTGAGCTTCATACCAGTCATTTGTTGTATTAAACCTTCTTGTAAGATGTTTGTGTCATGGGGGGGATTATGATAACTCCCAATTTGCAGTTATCTGTGAACTTGGTCAGCCAAAGGCCCTTGGCATTAGCCTTTACTTCTGGAACATAGATGCCAAATAGGAGAGGTCCCAGCACAGAGAGTGGAGGTGGTATCACCAATCCTGTCAGCCAGCTAGCAATCTGGTGAGTTATGCTGAAGTTTATGCCCAGGTCAGTGAGTTTGTCAATTATACCCAAGTGGGTTTTTGTATCGAACATCTTAGCCTGGTCCAGGTAGGTGGTGTCCACCATTTTTCCCTCATCCATTTCTGTGGTAACCTTCCCAAAGAAGTCCACCAGGTTTAGTAGGTATGACTTTCCCTTGACAAAGCCAGACTGATTTGGGTCCAGTGTCTGAAGGTTGCCTATGCCTTTGTTGATCATTATTTTTCAAAAACATTTTTATTTTGTTTTCATTATAAACATACGCAAATGTACATATAACAAATACAATAAAATAATAGCAAATCTATTTACAATACTTACATTCATCCATGATAAACAATCATTTTATCCATGAGAAGTTATCAATATTTGTTCAAAAGGTTTTCTAGTTTTTGCCATGCTCTTTTTAACGAGTAATGTTAAGAGTTCTACAACAAATGGTTTGCAGTTCTTTTTTACAAACAACTTTTCCTAAATTAATAAAATCTCTAAACATCAAATCTTGTTTACTTTTCCAGTTCAAAGTAATAACCTTTCTGGCAATTGCAAGAACTGACCAAAGTAACTGAATCTGAGATTTAGCTATTACATTAGGTATAGGAACACTGAATAGGATTAGTGAGTTAGAAATATGACAATTATCAGACTATAAAGCATTTACAAAATATCTGAAGCCTTTCCAGTATTGAACAACATTTCTACATTTCATGAACATGTGAACCCAGCTGGCCTCTAGTAATTCATCACATTTCCAACATTTACTTTCACTGGTTTTGAGTATAATATTTATTTTATGTGTATTATAGAAACTCCTATTCATAAATTTCCATGTATACAATTTCCAATATAATGAAGAAGAGGTAACATAGGTAGAATTCAATAAATTTTTTTTGTATTCATCTGATATTTGTTCTCCATTAATTTTTACATAGTAATTCCAAAAATCTGAGTCAAACTTTAGAGTGTCTTCTGTTAGTATCTTATAGATAGGTGAGATTCTTCATTTTTGATTATCTGTCTTTTCAAGACACCTAATAAAAAGCTGAATCAAACTAGGTATACATTCAGTCTCTAGGTTGATTGATACTCTCATTTTGTTTTCTATAAACTGCTGCAATGAGTGAAACAACCAACTGTCTTGAGTATTATCAATACTACATAAAAGAGAGTTTAGTGGTTTAATACTCTTATTTTCAATAACCTGATGCCAGAATATCAAGTTAATTTCCTTAAATTTTTGCATTGCATTGATGTTGAACGAATCTAGGCAATCAGGGGAGTATGCTATATGGAATATAAGAAATAGAAACTGTTTAATGTTGTAATTACAATCAATTATATTTTTAAAGTTATTAAATATTTGATTAATGCCATAAGAAAAATTATCAAACTTCTTATTAAATAAACAAAATTCACGTAAAAGCCAATGAACTCTACTTATTCCATATTGTTCCTTAAATTCATTTTCTATAGTTCTGACATCAGTTATATGAATCCCATGTGTTGTTTTCCAGCCAGATATATAGGTAGGTGTGATGCAATGTAATATTACATTAATTATAACTGATTTGGAATAAAGATCTAAGCTAGGGAATGCTATCCCATTACTGTTCCAAGCTCTAATGTGCCATTTATATACAATCCTAGATTTTAAGAAGAACCATATAAATTTAAGTAGCATGGAATCTATTTTTTTAATAAGTTTTGGGAGGGGGTAGTATCAATGACTGTATATAAAACAAAATTTTAGGTAAAATTATTTTAATTAAAGAGAGCCTATCATCCATTGTGAAGCACATTTTATTCCATTTTTTGATTAGTTCACTAATGGTGGTTATTAAATTATTGTGGTTTAGTTTAACATACTCTTTCCATGTAGTCTTTATGTTGACACCCAAATATTCTAATACATCATTCTCCCAAATAAACAGGCTATCCCTCTTAGGTTTTTGTTGATCTTTTTGTTAATTAGTAATGTTTTGGATTTATTATGATTAAATTTAAGCCCTGAAATTCTTTCAAACTTGCTCAAGGTATTTATAACATCATGCAAAGAACCATCAATATCACCCAACATTAGCAACATATCATCAGCAAATCATTGTATCTTAGGACAATAGTCCTTATTAATTTAAAAGTCTTTTATATTTTGCTTGTTTCTAATATATGTAGCAAAAGGTTCAATTGAAAGAGCAAACAATAATGGTGACAAAGGATGACCTTGTCTAGTTCCCTTGAGGATTTCTAGTGTTGAGGGTAGACATGATCTAATTTTCACATAAGCTTGTGCCCCACTATAAATTTTCATTAATAAGTTGACAAAATCTGAGGAGAATTCAAAACCAATCAAAATTCTTTGTAGATAAGACGAACTAATAGAATCAAAAGCCTTTTCTATGTCTAGGCTGATAATGCTTGTTTTTTGCAATTGCACGCTATGTCTATTAATGATAGTAATTTAATAATGTTATCTTGCATTTTTCTTTGAAGAATGAACCCTGTTTGACCATTATGTATTAGATTAGATAATATTGTCTTTATCCTATTAGCTAATATTGTCTTGAAAAATGTATAATCAGTGTTTAGTAATGAAATTGGCCTGTATGAATTCCAAGATTTGGGGTCCTTACCCTTGTTTTAATATGGGGGTATAACTGAGTATTTCCACGATGAGGGTGTTATACATTTTTGTTTAACCATAGTAAAGGCACTCATCATTTTCTTTATTATATATTCAGGAAAAATCTTATATACTCCAAAAGTGGTGTATTATTATTTATATCTTTATAGTAGTTTTTTTTCAAAACAGCTTTATTGTTTTAACATATAAGAGAAATATCATAACAATTTTATACAAGTAATTAAAAATAGGTATTATTATAATATTCAACAAAACAACTAAAGTATTTACAAATACATCCACTACAATCAGATCAATTAATTAAACTAAAATACCATGCTATTGAAATTAAAATTTTTTAACAAATTTTGTAAATTATCCCATACAATATAATAAGATGTTTTTCTATTTGTTCTTGTCCTAATTGTGTTTATTTCCATATGGCACACTATATTCATAACATTTTTAAATTTATTGAACGAAGGAGGTGTATCTGAAATCCAATTTCTAGTTATTATTTTCCTAGCCACTGCTAGAATAGACCATAACAAGGGAAGCTTAACCTTTTAACACTTTGAGGTACAGGTGTGTTGAATAATATAAGAGATTTAGAAATAATGAAATTATCTGTAAAAAGAGCCTTCAAAAATTCATTAATTGACTTCCAGTATTCTTTCAATTTTATACAGTCATAAAACATATGAGCCCAGTCAGCATTAATTTCTACATTACATCTCTTACATAAATTATCTTTATTATTTATTTTATTCATCATCAAAGGTGTATAAAAAGATCTATGCAAAAATTTCCATGTATAAAGTCTCCAGACAATGGAAGACGTAGTTCTATAAGCAGATTCCAAAATATATTGTTTATCTTGTTGATTTGGTGGGTCCCCATTAATAGAAGTGAAATAATTCCAGTATGAATCTACACTGTAAAAAGTTTCTTGTCTGATAATTTTATGTATGTATGAAAGTTTACCTTTATCAGAAACTTTATGTTGTAAATTTAATATCAAGTAATCAATCAGTGTTGGAATAGATTCTTTAACTGTTATAGACATTAGATCTATTTTATTAATGAGATGTTGTCTAAAGGTCTGAACCTCTAACGAGCAAGTTTCTCTTAGATCAAATTCTTGTTTTAAGAAATCTAGATTTTTAACTTTATTATCAGATATCAACTGATACCAGTACTTTAGATCATTATCTATAGCTAAATGAGTTCCTTCAGAAGTAGATGACAAAAGCATACCCTGAGTATACATTATAGGAAATACAATAAAATTCCATTCCCTATACTTAGGGTGCATGAATATAAAGTTACGATAACTAATAATAATATTTAATGGGTAACAAACCATATGTTTAGGTGTAATAGGTGAAGTACAAAATTCCTTTAGTAACCATAACATGGAGTTATTTACAATCATATTTTTATGTGTTAAGGAGATTTTCATGAAGTGCATACTAATTAGCTCCCAATAATCTTTCCATTTTGTGACATATGACTGATCTATTAATAAAGTAATAACTTTTACAATAGAAGAGATAGTATATAAATTAAAGTCTGGAAAAGAAATACCCTCTTGAGACCAGCTATTAGTATGTTTCTTTAATGCAATCCTAGGTCTATTAGGTGCCCATAGGAAATTTAACATTAGTGTATTCAGTTTCTTGATAATTATTTTTGTAGGTGGAAGTATTATTGATTGTATTAAGTATAAAATCTTGGGGAATATTATCATTTTAATAATTGTAAGTCTCTCCTCCATAGTAAAAAACATATTATTGCAGGTATTAAAAAGATTTTGTATATTAAGAAAACAGGTATTATAATTATTATATATAATAGATTTAATGTCTTTAGATAGTATTATACCTAAATAAGTTATCTGACCTGAATTGGGTACATATTTAGTAAAATCACTAATGAGAATATTTTTTCGTGTATATATAGGTAGTATTTTAGTTTTTT